>NC_057808.1:391645674-391857371 GCF_018294505.1 Triticum aestivum
GGGGGGGTGAATAGGCGTTTTAAAACTGTTACGGATTTGGCTTTATCCTAATGCGGAATTAAACTAAACAGATACCTTTCAAGCACAAATCCTAAATATGCTAGGCTCAACTAAGTGCACCAACAACCTATGCTAAACAAGATAGGCACTTAAGGAAACTAGCAAGCACAAACTATATCACAAGATATGGAAATGTAGGAACAACTAAGCAATTCAACTAGCACAAGATATATCAATATGAGCAAGTATGAATTGCGGTAAGTAAAGGGTGTGGGTAAGAGATAACCACAAGTGAGTCGGAGACGCGGATTTATCCCGAAGTTCACACTCGTGAGAGTGCTAATCTCCGTTAGAGCGGTGCCAAAGCCAAAGCTCCGGGGCGTCACCAAGTGACTCACCGTATGCTCCTTTTTGAGTCACCCCCAACGGATGAGCCTCGATTCACTCGGGGTTGGTCTTGAAGGCAACTACCACACCTTTACAAACTTCTCCTGAGCACACCACAAACAAGGAAGCTTCCGGAGGAACTTGACCACCTAGGCCACTTCAACACCCTTCCCCGGAGCACACCACAAGAGGAAGCTTCTGGGGGAACCTTGGCCACATAGGCCTCTTTCACAATCTTCTCAATGTATCACCAAACCGTCTAGGAGGCGGAGGCCTCCAAGAGTAATAAACTCACGGGCTCACACTCGAACAAATCGATGCAGGGAGCTCAAACCAATGCAACAAATGCAATGCAAGGTCAAGCAACAAATGCTCAACTCACTCTCTCAATCTCATAAGATGCACTCCTGAAAGTAGGAGATTGAAGAGAGGGGATGCTTTGGATATGATCAACAAATGGCTCACTAATCCATCCACAAATCCCCCTTCACATAGAGGGGAGATAGGGGTTTGGGAGAGGTGGAGAGAGGCTCAAAATGGTGTTTAGAATGTGTGTGAACCAACCCCCAACCGGTGGGAGGAAAGGGCCCTTAAATAGCCAAACTCCGAAACTAGCCGTTGGGGCTCCAACGGGCATTTCCTGGGCACCCCGTGCGCACGGGGGTTGAGACCCCATGTGCACGGTACGAGCCCGTGCGCACGGAGTACCCAGAATTCTGGACACCCCGTGCGCACGGGGATCAAAGACCCCGTGCACACGGGGTCCCCAGGACAGCCAGCAGCAGCCCACTAAAACATCGATAACTTGGGCATACGGACTCCGAATTCGATGATCTTGGGCTCGTTTTGAAGCTATGGAAAAGCCCAAGGTACTCACATAGAGAACCACCCAAGATCAACAAGAAAGAATGATGCAAGTAATGCAAAGGTTTGAGCTCTCTACATGCGACGTGATCAAGCTACTTGCCCGAGAGTCCCTCTTGATAGTACGGCTATCAAACCTATAATACGGTCTCCCACCAAGCACTATGAGACCGGCAAAACTAGGAAAACCTAGCTAAGGTATACCTTTGCCTTGCACATTCAACTTGAGCTTGATGATGACTTTAATGCTTGCCTCAAGTTGGAATCCCTTTCTTGTCCACGACCACTTGGCGAAGATACTCGAATTGCTTCCTCATGATGCAATGAGGGAAGCCTTATCTCAAGCCCATCTTCACATGCACATTATCATGATGTGGACCGCAAGCTTCAAAGCGTATAACCTCCGGCTTCTCATCTTGCACCTGGACTCCCCGAACTCGATGACCATCACCACTTGATGTCATCTCATCTTGCACTTGGACTCCTCGAATCCGATGACCATCACCACTTGATGTCATCCACACATAGGCTACACGAGATCTTTCCTTTTGATGCAAGCCTATGAGAAACACCTAACCCACATAGACATAACAAACATATAGCATGGGTTAGGTAACAAAGCACAATTCACAATTACTTACCATACCACTAGATCACCTGATCTCACGTGGTACATTGTTTGTGCTTTGTGAGTTGATCACTTAGATATACCCTTCGAGCTTCATCTTGGTCAACCAACATCTTTACTTCAAGCTCCATCTTGGTTTCTTGAAAGCCACAATGAACTCTTCATTTCACTTCATTGCTTCAAGACAATATCACCAAAGACTCTTTCATGACCATATCAAGTTCCACTATGAATATCATCTTGGTCACCACTTGCCCTTCTAAAAACTCCATCCCAAACTCTTGAGAGGCATAATGAATTCGTCACTCTAGTTGCTTGCTTCAAGACTTGATCAACATGATCTTGTCTTGAGAGGCATAATGAATTCTTCACTCTAGTTGCTTGCTTCAAGGCTTGATCAACCGAAACCCAACACATGAGCTCACCATGATCTTGTCTTGAAACCATAACTCGAATTCTTCTCTTTGATTATTCTCTCAAGCCTTGATCCTCAGAAGACCAACTTGAAACCTCGCTGGATATGGAATCTCGAGAGCCAACACCTAGGCCCCGTGAGCACGGGCAGAGAGTTGACACTCGACCCCGTGCGCACGGTATAAGCCCGTGTGCATGGGGTATCCAGAGAGGGATACCATGATGACTTCTTCGGATGCTTTGATGGCAATCTTCACATAACAACCCAAAGAACTTCAAGCATCACTATGGAACATATCTTCATATAAGATCCAATGCACTTGATGCTCCATAGGAATTGTCATTTAATACCAAAGCTTAGAGCAAATATAACTTCATCTATATGGACTTCATCCTTGATTCCATCCAATATCCTTGAGG
The DNA here is from genome assembly GCF_018294505.1 of Triticum aestivum. NCBI lineage: Eukaryota > Viridiplantae > Streptophyta > Magnoliopsida > Poales > Poaceae > Triticum > Triticum aestivum. The sequence continues at coordinate 391,648,388 of NC_057808.1, forward strand.
CATTATCTTCATATATATGGACTTCATCCTTGATTCCATCCAATATCCTTGAGGCACCATCTATGGACAAAACCTTCAAATATATCTCACTGAAAACATTAGTCCATAGAGATTGTCATTCAATTACCAAAACCACACTTAGGGGCTACATGCCCTTTCACCATGTCTTCGCCCCCGTTCAGAATCGGTTGACGTGAGCAAAATTTTCTCATACGTGAGGTTTAGGAAACACGTTTATTTTTAATGAACAAGGATAGTAGCTTTTACAATTTGATCCCCCTCAGTATGCATGTTAGCAAGGCATTCCATCCATGGCTGCACAACAGCCGTGATGGTTTTCTGTAACTAGATGATACCCCGCCCGTTGCGGCGGGGATTGGTTGCAATATTTTTTATCTAATTTAAATAAAACAGAATAAATATAATATATTATACTTGATTATGATATAGTTGCAAATCTATATCTATACATACTACTGAAGAAAATGTGTATTCTTGGTCCGTCACGCGCGTTTGTAAAAAGGCCCCTAATAATACCATAATTAGCATATGATTCAAACATGTGTATATTTTATTAGCAACAAATTACGCTAGCACATATGCGCACGCAGCATCCACTTTGTTTTTTTAGAAACTCGCCACTTTATTAATCAAGAATGTTCATAGGTACACGCCATGGATCATGGGGAGTGCCCAGCCATACATGTCTACCTAAACTCAGATTACGAGCAAACTTGGCGAGATTGTGAGCCTCGAAATTATGATACCGTGGCTCATGAACAAAAGAGCAAAAAACAAAACTACTACTATGGTTCATTATTTCATGTACTACTGCCACATGAGAACCTCCCGTTCCCTTGTTTATATCATTCACCACACCTAGGCAGTCGGACGCCACCTTTAAACTCTGCACTAGTAAATCATCCGCCAGTGCCAACACTTCCCTGCATGCGTATGTTTCCAGCATGGTTGCGTCAGTTACCCCTCGGTACAGCATAGCCGAGGATCCAAGATACGTCCCCATGTGATCCCGACACACTGCTACTACAGCCCCACCGCGGAAATTTCGTGCCACAGATCCATCTACATTGATCTTCACCTCACCCTCCGCCGAGGCCAACCAGCGCTAGGCCAGATTCTGTTGGACCCCCGATCCCTCGTGCTGCCGCACCACAGGTTTGGGAACCTGATTCAACTATGATATGTAGTGATCAACAAAGGATGAAGTTTGCCCTGGAGATTGGAAGATCGTGAATTGCTTGTCTCCGTGCAAACCAGATTGACCAAAGAGTTACCACCAACTTGGTAAACAAGCTTTGTTCTAAGCTGTCGTTCAATTGGAACAACCAGTTTTTTGCTCTTGGTTATTGATTTTCTGACATTGTGGAAACCAACACAATATCAGCCAATGCCCATGTGCATCTCGCATGAGTGCAAGAGATAAGTGCGTGTCGCCAAGAATCAGGCACCCCGCATAGAGGACATGCGTCTCTCATGGACATGTTCCTCTTGTTCAATACGTCTGTCGTTGGTAGCAAATGTCGGGCCAAACGCCAAAGGAAAATACAGATCTTTGACGGGACAGTAAGGTTCCACAGATTTGTCCAGTCCTGCTCCTCCCTAGCATTACTTGAAGAACCACATCTCCCTTCTAGCCAGTTCTCCCTTGTGATTTTTGTTTTAACCATAAACTTATAGGCCAAGCTTACTGTGAAGTGGCCCTTGCAATCTGGATGCCATGCCCAAAAGTCCTCTACATTTCTGGTGCATACTGGAATTCTCAGAATTGCCTCCGCATCGATAGGCAAAAACACCGATCTGATCATATCTTCATTCCACGATGCCATAGGGCACAAGTAAGTCTGAAACCATCTCTGGTGGATTTTGAATCAGGGACGTTATAGGGCGCAAAGACGCTTCTTTTGGGATCCAATTGTCTTCCCAGATGTTCGTCCTTTGCCCGTTGCCAATCCGCCTAATTATGCCCTGCTTGAGAATATCTCTCCCTTCTAGGAGAGCCCGCCATATTTGAGACGGCCTTGATCCCAACTCTGCACCAAGGAATGATGTGTCATGAAAATAAGAGGCCTTGAGTATTATCGTGCTCAATGAGGATGGATAATTCAAAACCCTCCAAGCCTGTCTTGCTAGTAGTGCCAAATTGAACAATTCCAAGTCCCTAAAACCCAATCCACCTAGGTATTTAGGTCTTGTCATCACCTCCCAAGACACCCATGCTGGCTTCCTGCCTCCCTGCTTGCACCCCCACCAGAACTTGCGGATGATGGAATTAATGTGATTGCACAAACCCCTGGGAAGTTAAAACAGGACATGGAGTAAACTGGTATTGCTTGTGCTACAGATTTTATTAGAACCTCCTTTCCACCAGCTGATAAGCACTTACCCATCCATCCTTTAACTTTATCCCAAACTCGATCACTCAAATATTTGAACGTTCCCATCTTTGAGTGGCCCACATTAGTAGGCATTCCAAGGTATCTATCACTTAGGGACTCATTTGGTACATTTAAACATAACTTAACTGCATCTCTGACAATTTGCGGGCAACCCTTACTGAAGAAAATTGAAGATTTATCCCTGTTAATCCTCTGGCCCGATGCCCTGCAATATGTATCCAATAGGTTTGACACCTCTTCTGCTCCATCTACACTCGCCTTGAAAAACAGCAGGCTATCATTCATGAATAAAAGGTGATTCACCGACGGAGCCGAAGGTGCCACCTTAATGCCGCTGAGCTAGGATGATTCATTATGAGACTTTAACAGGCACGAAAGGCCCTCTGCTGCCAACAAAAAGAGATATGGAGAGATAGGATCTCCCTGTCGAATACCTCGTGTAGGGTTAAAACCCTCCAACCTGCATCCATTAAACAAAATTGAGAAAGAAATTGTTCTGACCATGCTCATAACAACCGTGATGCATGGTGCTGCAAAGCCCAATTTCCTCATTATAGCCTCCAGATAATTCCACTCGACCCTGTCGTAGGCCTTCTGTTGGAAATATGCCCTAGAGGCAATAATAAAATGGTTATTATTATATTTCCTTGTTAATGATAATTGTCTATTGTTCATGCTATACTTGTGTTATCCGGAAATCGTAATACATGTGTGAATACATAGACCACAACGTGTCCCTAGTAAGCCTCTAGTTGACTAGATCGTTGATCAACAGATAGTCATGGTTTCCTGACTATGGACATTGGATGTCATTGATAACGGGATCACATCATTAGGAGAATGATGTGATGGACAAGACCCAATCCTAAGCATAGCTCAAAGATCGTGTAGTTCGTTTGCTAGAGCTTTTCCAATGTGAAGTATCATTTCCTTAGACCATGAGATCGTGCAACTCCCGGATACCGTAGGAGTGCTTTGGGTGTGCCAAACGTCACAACGTAACTGGGTGACTATAAAGGTGCACTATGGGTATCTCCGAAAGTGTCTGTTGGGTTGGCACGGATCGAGACTGGGATTTGTCACTCCGCATGACGGAGAGGTATCTCTGGGTCCACTCGGTAATGCATCATCATAATGAGCTCAATGTGACTAAGGAGTTAGCCACGGGATCATGCATTACGATACGAGTAAAGTGACTTGCCGGTAACGAGATTGAACAAGGTATTGGGATACCGACGATCGAATCTCGGGCAAGTAACGTACCGATTGACAAAGGGAATTGTATACGGGATTGATTGAATCCTCGACATCGTGGTTCATCCGATGAGATCACCGTGGAGCCTGTGGGAGCCAACATGGGTATCCAGATCCCGCTGTTGGTTATTGACCGGAGAGGCGTCTCGGTCATGTCTGCATGTCTCCCGAACCCGTAGGGTCTACACACTTAAGGTTCGGTGACGCTAGGGTTGTAGAGATATTAGTATGCGGAAACCCGAAAGTTGTTCGGAGTCCCGGATGAGATCCCGGATGTCACGAGGAGTTCCGGAATGGTCCGGAGGTGAAGAATTATATATAGGAAGTCCAGTTTCGGCCACCGGGAAAGTTTCGGGGGTTATCGGTATTGTACCGGGACCACCGGAAGGGTCCCGGGGTCCACCGGGTGGGGCCACCTATCCCGGAGGGCCCCATGGGCTGAAGTGGGAGGGAACCAGCCCTTAGTGGGCTGGGGCACCCCCCTTGGGCCTCCCCCTACGCCTAGGGTTGGAAACCCTAGGGGTGGGGGGCGCCCCACTTGCCTTGGGGGGCAAGCCACCCCCCTTGGCCGCCGCCCCCCTCAGATGAGATCTCCAGGGGGCCGGCGCCCCCCCAGGGCCCCTATAAATAGTGGGGGGTGGGAGGGCAGCAGCACCACAGCCCCTGGCGCCTCCCTCTCCCCCTGCAACACCTCACCCTCCCGCTTGTGCTTGGCCAAGCCCTGCCGGGATCCCCGCTACTTCCACCACCACGTCGTCGTGCTGCTGGATCTCCATCAACCTCTCCTTCCCCCTTGCTGGATCAAGAAGGAGGAGATGTCGCTGCTCCGTACGTGTGTTGAACGTGGAGGTGCCGTCCGTTCGGCGCTCGGTCATCGGTGATTTGGATCACGACGAGTACGACTCCATCAACCCCGTTCACTTGAACGCTTCCGCTCGCGATCTACAAGGGTATGTAGATGCACTCCTTTTCCCTCGTTGCTAGTATACTCCATAGATGGATCTTGGTGATGCGTAGGAAATTTTAAAATTCTGCTACGATCCCCAACACCTTCATCATGTCCAACTTAAGTGCACAGAAGCTATTACCCTTGGATTTGCTCCTCTTCATAAAATGTAAACATTCATATGCAGATATTATATTATCAGTAATGAGCCTCCCAGGGACAAAAGTTGACTGCTCTTCTGATATAATTTCCGGCAGTATCATCTTGAGATGGTTTGCCAATACCTTTGAAGCTATCTTGTAAAAGACATTGCATAAACTGATAGGGCGGAACTGTGATAAAAGAGTGGGATTTGATACCTTTGGTATTAACACCAAGATGGTGTCATTCACACAGGCAGGACTTTCCTCCCCTCTTACTATGCCAAGGACGGCTCTCGTTACAGCTGCACCGCAAGTATCCCAGTGTCGCTGGAAGAAATGCGCTGGAAACCCATCGGGCCCAGGCTGTAGAATTGGGCCTAGCGTAATATTGGACTTGTGCAGGGCCACATAGCAGCAATCACAATCAGCCTTTTCATGTTTATTCACACTAGATGACCCGTTGCACCCATGGCGCAAAGGCCGAGAGCAAGCCAACTATAGAAAGAGTATGAATCAAAATATGTAGACACGGAGGGAAACATATGAAAATAAGTACGGATTGATGATAGATAGATGGTTGTTGATGATACATGTTTTCTAAGAAGCTTACTAACGATCATTTACAATGTTATGAGCAAGACATGTAGATAGGCAGAGCTACATTAGACAAATGTATCGCTGGATGTTTAGAACGATTTCTTTGAGGCAAGTCTTCATAGCTGCTGTTCTTTATGGCCTGCATTGCTCAGAGTAGAAATTTCTTCAATATCATCGTCCAGGCTCCAATAATACTTGTTTGTTTTTGTACAATGGCTTCAGATTATAAACTTATGGCAAGTCTTCATAGCCGCTGTTCTTCATGGCCTGCATTGCTCAGAGCAGAAATTTCTTCAATATCATCGTCCAGGCTCCAATAATACTTGTTTGTTTTCTGTACAACGGCTTCTGATTTTAAACTTATATCATTAAGACGATCAGCAACATATCTTATCTGTGACAAAATATGTTTTAGATTGTTGGCTTTGGGTGTTGATCTTGCTATGAAGTTTGTATTTATTATGCGGTAAAGTTCCTTCACTTCACCATCATGTGTCTATCTTGCTTGATTCAGGACTTTAAGAATATCTACTTACTGGGCTCTCGCCCTTTTCTTCATGACTCTAGATGACCCATGCGCCTATGGCACAAAAGCCAGAGGTAGCCGAGTATTCAAACAATACATATGAGATTGATTCAAGACCAACTCCGGGCGAAAGAGGCGTGTGTTTGCATGTGCATCAGAGCATCCAGAAGCAGCTTTGTTAGATTCTAACCCAGGCATACAAAATGATTGAATAGAAGGTTGAGTCAACTAAAACAAGTTTTAATAAAAGCTAACATAATAAAATCAGGAAAATCAAAAAAATGGCATAAAGCTATTTATACAACAACAATTTTCACCAAGACCATTTTTTAAAACCTGTTCATAACATATATTGCATGGATCAACAACCCGATAAATGTCTAGCTACTTTCTTTGTAACCTTGTTTATCAATCAGATTTATGAATCTTAGTGAAAAGCGAAATTTGGACAATAAGGCACATCCATTTGGACAACATAACAGCGTGAAAAGTAACAAAGCAAGGACAAATTCTTCTGATCTTGTTAGCAGTGGCGGAGCTACACCAGAATTTCTGGGCAGGAGGGGGGGAGGTGGAACACAAAATGTGAACATTTGAGGGGGCGAAATACTAATTTTGCTTCCATCTTAGCCCTCTATTTATTTTTTCTCCAGAGAAATGTGCAAGGCTGGGGGGCCACAGCCCCCCCCCCAACACTACACTAAGCTCCGCCGGTGCTTATTAGGATGGAAGAGCTATCATAAATAAATGCACTTCATTACATTAGAACCTTTCTCTGGATGTGTTTTCATCATAAAAACATGTGGAATAATAAGATCTATGCATACTGCATATATACTGAAATTTCATAATTATATTATATAAGTAGATATTTTAAAAATTTAGAGCATGGTAATCCTGAGAAGCTTATGAAGGAGTAGAGGAGGAAGAGATATTCCAGCCAATTTCATTTTTTCTATTTTCTTCCAACCCGTCCGTTTGCCACTTAGCAATGGGTCTTCCAGGTCAGGACAAAATCGCCTTATCACCGTCTCGCAGGGACACGCCACACGCGTCCGTGAACCCATGCCCCTTCACCATATCTCTTACTCCAGCCCGCTACTTCCCTCACTTCATTTCCTGTTCTCCTGGATCCCCTTTCTCGTCTAGCTCGCTGGGGAAGCCAGTCGCCGTTGCAACACCAGCCTCAGGAATCGGCGGGATACGCTAGCCCTCAGTCCAGATCAACGTCCATGCCTCCGGCTTCGACACGCAGGCCCGCTGGACGCCGCCATGAACCACCTTGTTTTTCCGGTGCGTTCTTGCTCCTAGGTAGTTCCCTTAGCTCCATTGTTCCTTTAATGGTGATTCTAGGCACCAACGTGCAGCAGCCTCTTGGACCGAGGCCACCTTCGTTGGTTCCGCCGGCCGCCATTGCGATGCCGCGGTCATCTTTCTCACCGAACAGCTCCAGAGACTATGACGGGCTCCGTGTTGTCCGCATCTCCTCTGGACAATGGATTCAAAGCCACAGGTCCATCCTACTTCTTCCCTGACGTTGACCGCCATTGTCACTGTCCGGAGCTCATTGCTCTGCTCCGTCCGACCTTGCCACTTACAGCATGGTGAGAAATCACCTCTGCATGTTGCTGGCTGCGTGCTGCTGATGTTGTTGATGTTTGCTGCCACTGGCTGCTTTGCTCCTGTTTTTTCTTTGCTGCTGGCTGCTTTGCTCCTGTCCCTTCTTTGCTTTTTTTATCAACCTGTCCCTTCTTTGCTGCTGGCTGCTTGTTGCTTGTTGTTGATGCTTGATGATGTTAGCCATGACCTGCCTGTAGATTATAGAAAGAGAGATTGATTTGCATGAAAAAACATGGTCATATTCAACACTGTTTAATTTACTTGCTCGCACACTGTCAGACAAAGGTTGGACTTCCCTGTGTATAAAAGTCTTCATTCTAACATTTGATTTATCAGGAAAATCACATAAAAATGCTCAACCCGTTGACCTTGTAAAATCCATAACAAAATCATTCTAGTTTGGTTTGGAGTAAGCTTATATATGTTGGTTGCTCCTGGATCCCCTTTCTCGTACTACTCCATATCCCCTTTCTAAGGAATAGACATATATAAGCTTAGTCAGTATTGTTGCTTAGAAATAAAGGAAGATGCACTTTAACAAAATGTCTTTAAATCTTTAAAAATTCATAACCTGCATTATAGGAATCTAAGAAAATGTTATTCCCAATTTCAGTAGCTTCATATTCAACTTTCTGGATGACAATGAATACAATTCATGCACTGTACACATTCTGGAAATTCATGAATATTGATTTCCTCCATTTGGTTTTTTTCCAGGGTTTCTTCATCGTTTCAATAGAGTCAGGCAATGAGGGGAATTATGAGTTCGATCCGCAGCTTCATCAGGACATTGACCAGGAAGGCAAGCATCATGAATTCCCTAGCTTATGTTTTACTTATGTTGAAGGATTATACTATCTTGTTGCTCGTGTTGGTTACCATGTCGTACCTTTCTTTGCAATATCCATGTTTAGGACACGCAACAGGAACCGGTAGTTTAACCAGAGAAGGAACTTCATTCTCTCACACTTGATATGATAGCATTTATCAGATCAGGTTATAGAAGCAAATATTAAGTACCATCAGACTGATGTCTGATTCTCTCTGAATTACACTGCCTATCCACTATTATTGTTGTCCATGTGGAGCAGGGCTTGTAAATAAACATATATACTGTTGTAGTCAAGTTAACTTGAATTAGCTAGGATGAATCGGACACTTTTGCAATTTCCATAAATAGATCAACAGGTTAGTCATCCGCATGAGACGACCGATCTATTCTTGTTAACAATGAAACAAATATCGATTTCAATCACGAAGAATAACTACACTTCTGTGTTTGTCTCAGAAGTAAAACTTTTCTATTTTGACCATGTCTCTAGGAAAAACATTGACTGAAAACTGAAATAATACTGTGCTATTGGTCAAGGTATGCCTGGAAGTGGGCGAGCCAGCTTGATCTGGTGATGATTCACCTGAAGAATTGACCTGCTGGCACGATGTGTAGAGGGGAGGGAGCTGATCTTGCGGGTGAGGAAGCAGATCTTGCAATCGAACTCATCTTTCCGACGCAGATGAACACTGACGATGGAATGGAAAAGAGAGGGTGGGTGAGAATGCTGGTGCACAGAGCGGAGAAGAAAGGGATGGATAAGGTCACGTCTTTAGCAATTGAGCAAGTGGAACAACCTCGCCTCGTCCAATATCCCGTGCCGGCCCAGTATATACCAGAGCTTATGATTTTTCCTCTTCTGTAAGCCCAGAACACAATATAAATATGAATTGGAACAACCAAATTGTATTAACAGAAGAAATCATGACGCTTACAAAGGTTTATAAAATGCACTAATAAACAGGATAGTAAAGTTTAGTCGGATTTTTTAGAACATAAATTTTCATTGTTATTAAGTGTTAGTGACGGCTTCTGAATGAAAGAACAATATTAGCATGTTTGGATTAAAAGTGGAACATGTAATCACATTACATGGGAAAACTGTGATATAGAACCTCACAATGATAATCTTGCTCATATGTTTCAATCAGTACAAAATATGTACCTGAAATAGATTAACTTTGATCATTTCCTTTCTCTCCAATGTTGTGCTCCTCTTAGCTAAAGTAAGTGCATGCAACTATGTATAACCTCTTAAGTTACAAAAGAATCTGCATTTGAATAATCCAGTGGTTATATTCAACTTAAACTGGGACTTGTATGCATGATATTTTGTAAAAATATCTATGAGATAGAACTGAACAATTATATTAGCAACTGGGTGACATAGTCGATTGTATCCCTGGAAAATATATTATGATCTCTAAACTACAATAGCGTGCAAACAATTGACAACCAACGAAGGAAGCGGATGCTGACATAAATGACAAACCCAAGTCAGCGAAGGATGACAGTCGGACATATATCTCATCCCTGCTGTAGCTCATCTATGTTTATTCAGAAGTGACGACATATTTATATATATGTTGTGCGCCCAACTCTGTCTCAAGCATTGCCCACTGCTGAACCTACACATGAAAAGCTAACAAATGTTCTTATTCTTGTTCTGCCTCATGCAACAGACCCGATCAACCTACAACTCAGTATGTAATTTACGAAAAGAAAATATAGGGAATGATGGGGGAAGAACAACCTGGTGAACAACTTGAATTGAAACTTTAATTCATTATAGGACTGCAGTTGCATAACACGTCAGTACTTATTGGGCATTACAGTGTTCCTGTGCAAAACATAGTAATAAAGAAAATTATGAGCGAGATGTGTGCCACGTTGCTAATCACAGACATTGAATGGAGTTGGAACCAAACCTTTTAGTCTGCTAGTAGATACAGTGGGTCAACAGTTCTGATTCTTTTTCTTCATCTCCCTTTGAAGCATTAGCAGAAGACTCAGAAATAGAACCATATTTTCTCAGTGCTTTGAACCCCGGTTTCAGAATGATTCTCAAAATATAAATGTCTGTAGACCAAGAACAAAACAAACAACAAACATTTCAGTATTGACGGAGGCTTCTCTACGTAAATCAGGACAATCCAAATCAAATGTATAGAGAAATAATAGAAAGAACAAACTCTGTGGCTACTGTTTTAATGCACAATAAGCCATATCTTCTATAAAAGTGTCCCGATACAGTTGGTAATGAACGATTGGTAACCTTCCTATTTTTAGGAGATATCAACAATCAGGTTCTACAGAAGACTTGTGTACACCTAATTACAGGAGGTACGTAGTGAGCTACAAAATTCAGATAAGTTAATGAAAAATCTTCTAGTCCAGAATACAATTAACTGATAAAACCTATACATAACAGCCAATTTATTACTTTCCTTTATGACCAAAGAAGCATATGGGAATACTAAACTCATAATTTAATTAATGAATAATCTTCTAATCCTGATTAACTTAATTGAAGCTTCCAAGGCTATCGATAAATTGCCAAGAGATCAACACAGCCACCCAAAAATAATCTGCAAACAAACTAAATAGGCAAAAACCGGATAGTGAATTTTAAATACATTTGATGGGAAGAACCTCATGGATACCTTTTATCATTGCAACATGTAGTATTCACATCAAATGTCAAATGAAATCTATGATAGACGCATCTGGACCATATTGATTATCAAAGGGATAAGCACACACACACACACACACCAATGATCTACAAATGCATTATCAACAACCTGGAAGTGGCCATCATTGATAACATTCTAATCTTGAAAAATGAACTGATAAGCTTATAAACATACAAATAGTCTGACAAGTCATTCCGTTGTAACAATCTATAGACATCAGGAGAACATCAAGCAAGGCCACCCAAAGAGGCAAAACATCAAGCATTTTAATGCTATCTATGCTGCAAGAACTGAATCAAATTAAACGTTGATATATTGCTAGATTACAGGAGAGGGACATAGAGGCTTAAACCTGTACGGTGTCAATGACAATGGAGAGGAATGGAATAGCATCTAACCATGTGAGTGGGAATTTTAGAGAGGTACGATAAAATGCTAGAAACATGGATTGTCCACATCAGTAATTCTTCCAAAGAAAACACTAAGATCAAGGATTGTTTAGCCTTAATTTAGGCTAATCTTTTATGAATTATGCTCACTTATGAGGTCGAGATTCTAACACTTATAAGCCAGATAAGTCAGCTTATCGTATAGTTATTAGACATAATCACAAAAAAATGGGAACAAAAAGATTGTCATTTAAACAGAACCGTCATAGAAGTAGCAAAGGAAGACTCACAAAAGACTTAAGAGGGAGCATGGATGTTCCTTAAATGCATTCAAGATCTAACATCTGAGCAGGACCATAAAACTAAACTTTATATATACTCTTCTCTGCACACAGGATAACTATATATCTCATTGAAGGCTATACTGGAAGATGGCACACAAATAAGCAATAATCAAATAAAAATCCAACGGTCATCACTGATCAAAGTGTGCTATAGATAGATGTTTGATTAATTTGTAATCAATCAAGAAGCTTCTTGCTAATAGGACTATGCACTTCTTTCTGACACTCAATTACACATGTGATGTGTTCATGTAAGTTTGGACACGGTGAAGCATTTATACAAAATTTAAGCGATTCACAATGAAGCCCTGAAATAAAAACTTAAAGAATAATGAGGTATAGCATGAGATGATTACAAAGGTGTTGGAAATATGCCCTAGAGGCAATAATAAAATGGTTATTATTATATTTCTTTGTTCATGATAATTGTCTATTGTTCATGCTATAATTGTGTTATCCGGAAATCGTAATACATGTGTGAATACATAGACCACAACGTGTCCCTAGTAAGCCTCTAGTTGACTAGCTTGTTGATCAACAGATAGTCATGGTTTCCTGACTATGGACATTGGATGTCATTGATAACGGGATCACATCATTAGGAGAATGATGTGATGGACAAGACCCAATCCTAAGCATAGCTCAAAGATCGTGTAGTTCGTTTGCTAGAGCTTCTCCAATGTCAAGTATCTTTTCCTTAGACCATGAGATCATGTAACTCCCGGATACCGTAGGAGTGCTTTGGGTGTGCCAAACGTCACAACGTAACTGGTTGACTATAAAGGTACACTACAGGTATCTCTGAAAGTGTCTGTTGGGTTGACACGGATCGAGACTGGGATTTGTCACTCCGTATGACGGAGAGGTATCTCTGGGCCCACTCGGTAATGCATCATCATAATGAGCTCAATGTGACTAAGGAGTTAGTCACGGGATCATGCATTATGGTATGAGTAAAGTGACTTGCCGGTAACGAGATTGAACAAGGTATTGGGATACCGACGATCGAATCTCGGGCAAGTAACGTACCGATTGACAAAGGGAATTGTATACGGGATTGATTGAATCCTCGACATCGTGGTTCATCCGATGAGATCATCGTGGAACATGTGGGAGCCAACATGGGTATCCAGATCCCGCTGTTGGTTATTGACCGGAGAGGCGTCTCGGTCATGTCTGCATGTCTCCCGAACCCGTAGGGTCTACACACTTAAGGTTCGGTGACGCTAGGGTTGTAGAGATATTAGTATGCGGAAACACGAAAGTGGTTCGGAGTCCCAGATGAGATCCCGGATGTCACGGGGAGTTCCGGAATGGTCCGGAGGTGAAGAATTATATATAGGAAGTCCAGTTTCGGCCACCGGGAAAGTTTCGGGGGTTATCGGTATTGTACCGGGACCACCGGAAGGGTCCCGGGGGTCCACCAGGTGGGGCCACCTATCCCGGAGGGCCCCATGGGCTGAAGTCGGAGGGGAACCAGCCCCTAGTGGGCTGGGGCGCCCCCCTTGGGCCTCCCCCTGCGCCTAGGGTTGGAAACCCTAGGGGTGGGGGGCGCCCCACTTGGCTTGGGGGGCAAGCCACCGCCCTTGGCCGCCGCCACCCCTTAGATGGGATTTCCAGGGGGCCGGCGCCCCCCAGGGCCCCTATAAATAGTGGGGGGAGGGAGGGCAGCAGCACCACAGCCCCTGGCGCCTCCCTCTCCCTCCCGTGACACTTCTCTCTCCCGGTTGCGCTTGGCGAAGCCCTGCCGGGATCCCCGCTACTTCCACCACCACGCCGTCGTGCTGCTGGATCTCCATCAACCTCTCCTTCCCCCTTGCTGGATCAAGAAGGAGGAGACGTCGCTGCTCCGTACGTGTGTTGAACGCGGAGGTGTCGTCCGTTCGGCGCTCGGTCATCGGTGATTAGGATCACGGCGAGTACGACTCCATCAACCCCGTTCACTTGAACGCTTCCGCTCGCAATCTACAAGGGTATGTAGATGCACTCCTTTCCACTCATTGCTAGTATACTCCATAGATGGATCTTGGTAATGCGTAGGAAATTTTAAAATTCTGCTACAATCCCCAACAGTGGCATCATGAGCTAGGCCTATGCGTAGTTACAATGCACGAGTAGAACACAAAACAGTTGTGGGCGTAGATGTTGTCAATTTTTCTTGCCACTACTAGTCTTATCTTGTTTCGGCGGTATTGTGGGATGAAGCGGCCCGGACCGACCTTACACGTACGCTTACGTGAGACAGGTTCCACCGACTGACATGCACTAGTTGCATAAGGTGGCTAGCGGGTGTCTGTCTCTCCCACTTTAGTCGGAACGGATTCGATGAAAAGGGTCCTTATGAAGGGTAAATAGAAATTGGCATATCACGTTGTGGTTTTACGTAGGTAAGAAACGTTCTTGCTAGAAACCTATAGAAGCCACGTAAAAACTTGCAACAACAATTAGAGGACGTCTAACTTGTTTTTGCAGCATGTGCCTTGTGATGTGATATGGCCAGAAGATGTGATGAATGATATATGTGATGTATGAGATTGATCATATTCTTGTAATAGGAATCACGACTTGCATGTCGATGAGTATGACAACCGGCAGGAGCCATAGGAGTTGTCTTTATTTTTTGTATGACCTGCGTGTCATTGAATAACGCCATGTAAATTACTTTACTTTATTGCTAAACGCGTTAGCCATAGAAGTAGAAGTAATCGTTGGCGTGACAACTTCATGAAGACACAATGATGGAGATCATGATGATGGAGATCATGGTGTCATGCCGGTGACGAAGATGATCATGGCGCCCCGAAGATGGAGATCAAAGGAGCAAAATGATATTGGCCATATCATGTCACTATTTGATTGCATGTGATGTTTATCATGTTTTGCATCTTATTTGCTTAGAACGACGGTAGTAAGTAAGATGATCCCTTATAATAATTTCAAGAAAGTGTTCCCCCTAACTGTGCACCGTTGCGAAGGTTCGTTGTTTCGAAGCACCACGTGATGATCGGGTGTGATAGATTCTAACGTTCGCATACAACGGGTGTTGACGAGCCTAGCATGTACAGACATGGCCTCGGAACACACGCAATACACTTAGGTTGACTTGACGAGCCTAGCATGTACAGACATGGCCTCGGAACACGGAAGACCGAAAGGTCGAGCATGAGTCGTATAGAAGATACGATCAACATGGAGATGTTCACCGATCTTGACTAGTCCGTCTCACGTGATGATCGGACACGGCCTAGTTAACTCGGATCATGTTTCACTTAGATGACTAGAGGGATGTCTATCTGAGTGGGAGTTCATTGAATAATTTGATTAGATGAACTTAATTATCATGAACTTAGTCTAAAATCTTTACAATATGTCTTGTAGATCAAATGGCCCACGTTGTCCTCAACTTCAACGCGTTCCTAGAGAAAACCAAGCTGAAAGATGATGGCAGCAACTATACGGACTGGGTCCGGAACCTGAGGATCATCCTCATAGCTGCCAAGAAAGATTATGTCTTAGAAGCACCGCTAGGTGAAGCACCCATCCCAGAGAACCAAGACGTTATGAACGCTTGGCAATCACGTGCTGATGATTACTCCCTCGTTCAGTGCGGCATGCTTTACAGCTTAGAACCGGGGCTCCAAAAGCGTTTTGAGAAACATGGAGCATATGAGATGTTCGAAGAGCTGAAAATGGTTTTCCAAGCTCATGCCCGGGTCGAGAGATATGAAGTCTCCGACAAGTTCTTCAGCTGTAAAATGGAGGAAAATAGTTCTGTTAGTGAGCACATACTCAGAATGTCTGGGTTACACAACCACTTGTCTCAGCTGGGAGTTAATCTCCCGGATGACGCGGTCATTGACAGAATCCTTCAGTCGCTTCCACCAAGCTACAAGAGCTTTGTGATGAACTTCAATATGCAGGGGATGGAAAAGACCATTCCCGAGGTATATTCAATGCTGAAATCAGCGGAGGTGGAGATCAAAAAGGAACATCAAGTGTTGATGGTGAATAAAACCACTAAGTTCAAGAAAGGCAAGGGTAAGAAGAACTTCAAGAAGGACGGCAAGGGAGTTGCCACGCCCGGTAAGCCAGTTGCCGGGAAGAAGCCAAGGAATGGACCCAAGCCTGAGACTGAGTGCTTTTATTGCAAGGGAAGTGGTCACTGGAAGCGGAACTGCCCCAAATACTTAGCGGACAAGAAGGCCGGCAACACCAAAGGTATATGTGATATACATGTAATTGATGTGTACCTTACCAGTACTCGTAGTAGCTCCTGGGTATTTGATACCGGTGCGGTTGCTCATATTTGTAACTCAAAACAGGAACTGCGGAATAAGCGGAGACTGGCGAAGGACGAGGTGACGATGCGCGTCGGGAATGGTTCCAAGGTCGATGTGATCGCCGTCGGCACGCTACCTCTGCATTTACCTACGGGATTAGTTTTAAACCTCAATAATTGTTATTTAGTGCCAGCTTTGAGCATGAACATTGTATCTGGATCTCGTTTAATTCGAGATGGCTACTCATTTAAATCCGAGAATAATGGTTGTTCTATTTATATGAGAGATATGTTTTATGGTCATGCCCCGCTGGTCAATGGTTTATTCTTGATGAATCTCGAACGTGATGTTACACATATTCATAGTGTGAATACCAAAAGATGTAAAGTTGATAACGATAGTCCCACATACTTGTGGCACTGCCGCCTTGGTCACATTGGTGTCAAACGCATGAAGAAGCTCCATGCAGATGGACTTTTGGAGTCTCTTGATTACGAATCATTTGACACGTGCGAACCATGCCTCATGGGTAAGATGACCAAGACTCCGTTCTCCGGAACAATGGAGCGAGCAACCAACTTATTGGAAATCATACATACCGATGTGTGCGGTCCAATGAGTGTTGAGGCTCGCGGAGGATATCGTTATGTTCTCACTCTCACTGATGACTTAAGTAGATATGGGTATGTCTACCTAATGAAACACAAGTCTGAAACCTTTGAAAAGTTCAAGGAATTTCAGAGTGAGGTTGAGAATCAACGTGACAGGAAAATAAAGTTCTTACGATCAGATCGTGGTGGAGAATATTTAAGTCACGAATTTGGTACACACTTAAGGAAATGTGGAATCGTTTCACAACTCACGCCGCCTGGAACACCTCAGCGAAACGGTGTGTCCGAACGTCGTAATCGCACTCTATTGGATATGGTGCGATCTATGATGTCTCTTACCGATCTACCGCTCTCATTTTGGGGCTATGCTTTAGAGACTGCCGCATTCACTTTAAATAGGGCTCCGTCGAAATCCGTTGAGACGACACCGTATGAATTATGGTTTGGGAAGAAACCTAAGCTGTCGTTTCTAAAAGTTTGGGGATGCGATGCTTATGTCAAGAAACTTCAACCTGAAAAGCTCGAACCCAAGTCGGAAAAATGCGTCTTCATAGGATACCCTAAGGAAACCATTGGGTATACCTTCTACCTCAGATCCGAAGGCAAGATCTTTGTTGCCAAGAATGGGTCCTTTCTGGAGAAAGAGTTTCTCTCGAAAGAATTGAGTGGGAGGAAAGTGGAACTTGATGAGGTGATAGTCACCCCTTCCGAACCGGAAAGTAGCGCAGCGCGGGAAGATGTTCCTGTGGTGCCTACACCGACTGGGGAGGAAGTTAATGATGATGATCATGAAGCTTCGGATCAAGTTACTGCTGAACTTCGTAGGTCCACAAGGACACGTTCCGCACCAGAGTGGTACGGCAACCCTGTCCTGGAAATCATGTTGTTAGACAACGGTGAACCTTCGAACTATGAAGAAGCGATGGCGGGCCCGGATTCCGACAAATGGCTAGAAGCCATGAAATCCGAGATAGGATCCATGTATGAAAACGAAGTATGGACTTTGACTGACTTGCCCGATGATCGGCGAGCCATAGAAAATAAATGGATCTTTAAGAAGAAGACAGACGCGGATGGTAATGTGACCATCTATAAGGCTCGACTTGTCGCTAAGGGTTATCGACAAGTTCAAGGGGTTGACTACGATGAGACTTTCTCACCCGTAGCGAAGCTGAAGTCCGTCCGAATCATGTTAGCAATTGCCGCATTCTATGATTATGAGATATGGCAAATGGACGTCAAAACGGCATTCCTTAACGGCTTCCTTAAGGAAGAATTGTATATGATGCAGCCGGAAGGTTTTGTCGATCCTAAGAATGCTGACAAAGTATGCAAGCTCCAGCGCTCAATCTATGGGCTGGTGCAAGCATCTCGGAGTTGGAACATTCGCTTTGATGAGATGATCAAAGCGTTTGGGTTTACACAGACTTATGGAGAAGCCTGTGTTTACAAGAAAGTGAGTGGGAGCTCTGTAGCATTTCTCTTATTATATGTGGATGACATACTATTGATGGGAAATGATATAGAATTCTTGGAAAGTATAAAGGCCTATTTGAATAAGTGTTTTTCAATGAAGGACCTTGGAGAAGCTGCTTATATATTAGGCATCAAGATCTATAGAGATAGATCAAGACGCCTCATTGGTCTTTCACAGAGTACGTACCTTGACAAGATATTGAAGAAGTTCAATATGGATCAGTCCAAGAAGGGGTTCTTGCCTGTATTGCAAGGTGTGCAATTGAGCACGGCTCAATGCCCGACCACGGCAGAAGATAGAGAAAAGATGAGTGTCATCCCCTATGCCTCGGCCATAGGGTCTATTATGTATGCCATGCTGTGTACCAGACCTGATGTAAACCTTGCCGTAAGTTTGGTAGGAAGGTACCAAAGTAATCCCGGCATGGAACACTGGACAGCGGTCAAGAATATCCTGAAGTACCTGAAGAGGACTAAGGATATGTTTCTCGTTTATGGAGGTGACGAAGAGCTCGTCGTAAAGGGTTACGTCGACGCTAGCTTCGACACAGATCTGGATGACTCGAAGTCACAAACCGGATACGTGTATATTTTGAATGGAGGGGCAGTAAGCTGGTGCAGTTGCAAGCAAAGCGTCGTGGCGGGATCTACATGTGAAGCGGAGTACATGGCAGCCTCAGAGGCAGCACAGGAAGCAGTCTGGATGAAGGAGTTCATTACCGACCTAGGGGTGATTCCCAATGCGTCGGGCCCGATGACTCTCTTCTGTGACAACACTGGAGCTATTGCCCTTGCCAAGGAGCCCAGGTTTCACAGGAAGACCAGGCATATCAAGCGTCGCTTCAACTCCATTCGTGAAAGTGTTCAAAATGGAGACATAGATATTTGTAAAGTACATACGGACCTGAATGTAGCAGATCCGTTGACTAAACCTCTCCCTAGAGCAAAACATGATCAACACAAGAATTCTATGGGTGTTCGATTCATCACAATGTAACTAGATTATTGACTCTAGTGCAAGTGGGAGACTGTTGGAAATATGCCCTAGAGGCAATAATAAATGGTTATTATTATATTTCTTTGTTCATGATAATTGTCTATTGTTCATGCTATAATTGTGTTATCCGGAAATCGTAATACATGTGTGAATACATAGACCACAACGTGTCCCTAGTAAGCCTCTAGTTGACTAGCTCGTTGATCAACAGATAGTCATGGTTTCCTGACTATGGACATTGGATGTCATTGATAACGGGATCACATCATTAGGAGAATGATGTGATGGACAAGACCCAATCCTAAGCATAGCTCAAAGATCGTGTAGTTCGTTTGCTAGAGCTTTTCCAATGTCAAGTATCTTTTCCTTAGACCATGATATCGTGTAACTCCCGGATACCGTAGGAGTGCTTTGGGTGTGCCAAACGTCACAACGTAACTGGGTGTCTATAAAGGTACACTACAGGTATCTCTGAAAGTGTCTGTTGGGTTGACACGGATCGAGACTGGGATTTGTCACTCCGTATGACGGAGAGGTATCTCTGGGCCCACTCGGTAATGCATCATCATAATGAGCTCAATGTGACTAAGGAGTTAGTCACGGGATCATGCATTACGGTACGAGTAAAGTGACTTGCCGGTAACGAGATTGAACAAGGTATTGGGATACCGACGATCGAATCTCGGGCAAGTAATGTACCGATTGACAAAGGGAATTGTATACGGGATTGATTGAATCCTCGACATCGTGGTTCATCCGATGAGATCATCGTGGAACATGTGGGAGCCAACATGGGTATCCAGATCCCGCTGTTGGTTATTGACCGGAGAGGCGTCTCGGTCATGTCTGCATGTCTCCCGAACCCGTAGGGTCTACACACTTAAGGTTCGGTGACGCTAGGGCTGTAGAGATATTAGTATGCGGAAACCCGAAAGTTGTTCGGAGTCCCGGATGAGATCCCGGACGTCACGAGGAGTTCTGGAATGGTCCGGAGGTGAAGAATTATATATAGGAAGTCCAGTTTCGGCCATCGGGAAAGTTTCGGGGGTTATCGGTATTGTACCGGGACCACCGGAAGGGTCCCGGGGGTCCACCGGGTGGGGCCACCTATCCCGGAGGGCCCCATGGGCTGAAGTGGGAGGGGAACCAGCCCCTAGTGGGCTGGGGCGCCCCCCTTGGGCCTCCCCCTGCGCCTAGGGTTGGAAACCCTAGGGGTGGGGGGCGCCCCACTTGGCTTGGGGGGCAAGCCACCCCCTTGGCGGCCGCCCCCCCTCAGATGGGATCTCCAGGGGGCCGGCGCCCCCCCAGGGCCCCTATAAATAGTGGGGGGAGGGAGGGCAGCAACACCATAGCCCCTGGCGCCTCCCTCTCCCTCCCGTGACACTTCTCTCTCCCGCTTGCGCTTGGCGAAGCCCTGCCGGGATCCCCGCTACTTCCACCACCACACCGTCGTGCTGCTGGATCTCCATCAACCTCTCCTTCCCCCTTTCTGGATCAAGAAGGAGGAGACGTCGCTGCTCCGTACGTGTGTTGAACGCGGAGGTGCCGTCCGTTCGGCGCTCGGTCATCGGTGATTTGGATCACGGCGAGTACGACTCCATCAACCCCGTTCACTTGAACGCTTCCGCTCGCGATCTACAATGGTATGTAGATGCACTCCTTTCCACTCGTTGCTAGTATACTCCATAGATGGATCTTGGTGATGCGTAGGAAATTTTAAAATTCTGCTACGATCCCCAACAAAAGGTACATTATGTTCGAGTTGGCAAGAGAAAAACATTATAAACATAACCTGCTCTAGAAATAAAATATGGAGGAAGCTCTCCAAGTGCGGTCCCAATGCCCCAAGGAACAACTTGAAGATGAACTTCATGGAGTATTTTGCTAAATGGTTCGGATTGTTTCCTGGTACACTGGAGATCCAAACTCTGGACAGTCTTTCTCCAACCATGAAGGCCTACTTTTAAAAAGAATAGTATCATAAGGAGCACTCTTAAATCAACCCGGCCACACTGAACCGCTTTCATTGTGAAAAGGGCAATATGAGGCCCTAAATACAACAAAGGTGTGCAAGCCAGAGCCTGCAAAAATAAACGACGTGCTGAGAACTGAACTGCAATGATAAATACTTAGTTGCACGATAATACAAATCGGGTATACCAAAGCAGTTCCTGCATATGCTGCATTGAAGACGAAATATAATGGTTTATCCTGCTGCAAGAGCTCACGCACCACAGGCAGGGTAGACGAATGCTCCCACTCACGTAGGTTCGAGTCTAACATCTAGCTACCTAAATTTAAAAAATGCGGGGTATAAACCTTAACCCTTCTCATTCAGAAAAATAGATAATACATTTCAGTGATTTCACCATTCAAAAGCAACACATGCATATCCAAAGATTGTGAAAGTAGTGCTCTATTAATTTGCATACTTGCAGTTCAATTCACTATACCGCCACTCAATTCGTCTAATTTGAAATACATAAATGTACTAAAACAGAAAGATAATGATACCTTCTCATGTGAGCCCTCATTTACCAAGAGAAGCAAACAGGTAGCGAAACCAACAACTTCTTTCAGAACACGAGAACATGTGCTTCTTATACTCTCTCCAATGGCTAGCACAAATAATGCAAAGTGTTCTCTTTTTTGAGGGTAATGCAAAGTGTTCTCAATGTCCGTGATGTCAACGCTAAACTCTCCAGGTCTGTGCGATGCTTATTGCGAAGGTCTGAAATATATGTTAAATCTATTACATCATCAACACACAGAGCAGTCTTACTTTATCTCATTAGGGTAACAAAGCTTTCAGAGAATTCTGATTTTAGGTCATGCACTTGTCAACATTAGAGAAACAGATAAGAGTGATTTCAGTTAAGTTTGAATATACATTTATTTATTTATTTATAACGCTTACATGCAAATTCTAATCAAAATAAATGCTTGAAGAACTAATCCCTGGAATATAATTCCTGTGATGGAGAACATATATTTCTTTTTGGAGAAGTAAAAGGCCACTTCATTATGGATGAACTTTCTTTTCCATCAACATCACTTAGAAGATAATTTACATACACTCGGTTCGAGTGTGATGAATAAGACAAGAAAAAGTGATAACAGAGGCCATAGACAGTTCATGCAAGCCACATAATAAGAACGTAATATACTGTACAGACAAGTCATAAAATCTGCAGCTAAATTTCGGGAAAAAGAAATTAGTGGAAGTCAACAGAGGATAAAATTTACATACATTATTAGCATTAATATTTCGCTAAAGCCTAGCTGAAATTTTATCGAACACCTTATAGGCATAGAACAAACAAAGATGAAATTTTTGGGGATTAAATCATAAGAAATGAATGGAAGAGAGAGGGGTGAGGGCAAATCAGGTGAGAGAGATAGAGAGAGCTGCAGCGGCAGCAAGCAAAAAGGAGGGAGGGAGGGAGGGATGAGAATGGAGGAAGGGGATGAGAGGGTTACCTCGGCTCCAGGACCCATGGTCGTTTCTGTGGCGTTGTTGATTCATGTTGGCTTGACCTTCTCCCAGAGTACGACAGCGGCGGCGACGACACAGACTGCCGCTTCATCAACACTGCCTCCTGCTGCGGCTGCTGCCGCTCGCGTTTGCCAGCACCGTGCCTGCTATGGCTGCTGCTCCTTTCTTCCCCGGTGCCGCCATCGGAACATGGGAGGAGGTGAGGAGAGGTGGCGGCCTTTATCATCCCACGCCGGCACCGGCGCTTTTGGCCGTATCTGTCTCTCCCGCTCCAGATCGGGATCTGGGGAAACAAAGAGAGAAGGAGAGGTGGTGGCCGAGAGGGGATGCCCCGGAATCCATGGGCTGAGGGGATGGAGTGGGCAGCGATTGGGCTCGCAGGAGGAGGTAGAGATGAGCGGCAGGGGAGGCCATGGCGGCGGCGGCGAGCGAGAGGGGGGAGAGGAGGAGGCGAGAAGATACCGAGGGGAGGAGGAAGCTGCGTCGCCTCGTCGGTCTAGGTTTTTTCTTCTTTTACGCAGGGCAGGAGAAAAACCATTATGTTGTATTGACCCACACATAGCCAGCCCCACTCGTCATCCACTTATGAAGCAACTAAGAAACGTGAAAAACAACCGACGGCTGACCTGCTGCCAGCAGCCAAAACACAGCTACAGTAGATAGATCGTTCGGCCCAACAGGCGTAGCGCGCGGTTGCTCTGGAATGGCGGGTAGCATAGCAGGCTTTATATGTTAGATACTATTAAATAGTCCCACATCAAGTTTTTTTTAACAGAATGACTAATTCATATCTAGATGTTTTTTAAGGATGTCACATCTAAGTTGTTCACCACATAATTAGGGGCTTCAAGATTTGTACAAAATGTTTTTTTTTTGTCTCTAAGGCTCGTGTCGCTAGTGTCCCTTGGGGCAGTTTTTTCGATCGCGCACACCGAGAGTCCCTTTTCCTGTACGGGTCTGGGCATGTGGGCCTTTTTTTTGTTATATATGTGGGTTTTTTAGAACACGTTACGAGTTTTTTTTTTGAGAAATCACGTTATATGTTCTTGTGATCCGTTGTTTTTGTTCCTTTTGTACGGGCAGAATTGAAGGAGCGGGGCTGCGTTATTTTTTGTTTGTTTTTTTCCTTTATCTATTAAATTTATTTGTTTCCGATTCATGATTTTTTAAATTCTTTATTTTTTGGTGGTGTCAGTTACATGTCTATCATCAAATTCTCCAGACCCTTATTTAGTTGCGCGTTCAATATTAGCACGCAACTCATGCCTGATCTAGTTGCATGTCCACTTTCGACACGCAATTCGTGCTCGACCCAGTATCTATATATAGTTGTTTGTCCAACTCTAACACATAACTCGTTCGACCTAGGTGTATGTCCATCTTCGACATACGCACCCAACCAAATACACCTATGTAGTTGTACTCGAACACCGACACACAATTTGCTCAACCCAGTTGCATGTCCACACCAACACAGAACTCATGCCCGACCTAGTTGCGACAGGCAGTGCCCGAGGGTGTAGTTTTTCTTTCTTCCCTTTCCATTTATTTGTTTTGAACCCATGAAGTTTTTCTAAATTCATGTTATTTTCTATTTTCATGCTCTCTTTTTAGTTTTCTGTTTCCTTTCTTGTTTTTAACTTTGATGTACTTTTTTTAAAATTCAAGATTTTTTTGTCTACAACCAAACCGGGGACAACTTTTTTTACTAGTTGCAAGTCTTTGACGCGCAACTAGGGATGTGTGTGTTTGTTGAGTGTCCCCAATTGCATGTCGACCATCAACTCACAACTAGGGTGTGTGTTTGTCGAGGGCCCCAGTTGCCTCCCGACCAGCAACTCGCAACTAAGGGTGTATGTGTTTGTCGAAGGTACCCGGTTGCATGCCGACCAATGACTCGCAACTAGGGGTGTATGTGTTTGTCGAGGGTCCCCAGTTGCATGCCGACCATCGACTCGGAACTAGGGTGTGTGTGTGTCGAGGCCCCTAGTTGCACCGACCATCGACTCACAACTATGGGTGTGTGTGTGTTTGTCGAGGGTCCCCAGTGGCATGACGACCATCGACTCACAACTAGAGGTGTGTGTGTGTGTTTTGTCATGGCCCACAGTTGGATGTCGACCATCGACTCGCAACTAGGGGTGTGTGTTTTATCGAGGGTCCCCAGTTGCAACCCGACCATTAACTCGCAACTAGGGATGTGTGTGCGTCTCTATGTGTGTGTGTGTTTGTCGAGGGTCCCCAGTTGCAACCCGACCATTGACTCGCGACTAGGGGTGTGTGTGTTTGTCGAGGGTCCCCAGTTGCATGCCGACCATCGAATCGCAACTAGGGGTGTGTGTGTTTGTCAAGGGTCCCTAGTTGCATGTCAACCATCGACTCGCAACTAAAGGGTGTGTGTGTTTGTCGAGGGTCCCCAGTTGCATATCAACCATCTACTCACAACTAGGGCTGTATGTGTGTGTTTGTCGAGGGTCCTCAGTTGCATGTCAACCATCGACTCACAACTAGGGGAGTGTGTGTTTGTCGAGGGTCCCTAGTTCCAAACTAAACATCAACTCACAACTTCGGGATGTTTGTGTTTTGGCGAGGCCCCCAGTTGCAAGCTGACCCTCGAATCGCAACTAGTGTGTGTGTGTGTGTGTTTGTTGAGGGTCCCTAGTTTCATGTCAACCATCAACTCTCAATTCGAGGAGTGTGTTTGTTTTGTCATGGCCCCCAGTTGCCACCCGACTATTGACTCGCAACTAGGGGTGTGTGTGTGTTTGTTGATGGTCCCTAGTTGCATGCCGACCATTGACTCACCACTAGGGGTGTGTGTGTGTGTGTGTTTGTCGATGGTCCCCAGTTGCATGTCAACCATCGACTTGCAACTAGGGGTGTCTGTGTGTGTTTGTCGAGGGTCCCCAGTTGCATGTCGATCATCGACTCGCAACTAGGGGGTGTGTGTGTGTGTGGAGGGTCCCCAGTTGCATGCCGACCATTGACTCGCAACTAGGGTGTGTGTGTGTGTGTGTGTGTGTGTGTGTGTGTGTTTGTCACGGGTCCCAGCTGCAAGCCAAACATTGACTCGGAACTAGGGATGTGTTTGTGTTTTGTCGTGGCCCCCAGTTGCAACTCGACCATCGACTCGCAACTAGGGGTGTCTGCGTGTTTGTCGAGGGTCCCCAGTTGCAAGCCGAACATCGACTCCCAGCTAGGGTGGATGTGTGTTTTAGCAAGGCCCCCAGTTGCAAACCGACCATCGACTCGCAACTAGGGGTGTGTGTGTGTTTGTCGAGTGTCCCCCGTTGTATGTCAACCATCGACTCGCAACTAGGGGTGTGTGTGTGTGTGTGTTTTTCAACGGTCCCTAGTTGCATGCCGACCATCGACTCGCAACTAAGGGTGTGTGTGTGTGTGTGTGCGCGCGCGCGTGTGTGTTTTGTCCTGGCCCCCAGTTGCGAGCCGACCAGCGACTCGCAACTAGGGGTGTGTGTGTTTGTTGACGGTCCTTAGTCACTACTAAGGGTGTGTGTGTGTGTGTGTGTGTGTGTGTGTGTGTTGAGGGTCTCCAGCTGCAAGCCGACCATCGAATCGCAACTAGGAGTGTGTGTGTGTGTGTGTTTGTCGAGGGTCCACAACTGCATGGCGACCATCTACTCGCAACTAGGTGTGTGTGTGTGTGTGTGTGTGGAGGGTCCCCAGTTGCATGCCGACCATCGACTCGCAACTAGGGTGTGTGTGTGTGTGTGTGTGTGTGTGTGTGTTTGTCAAGGGTCCCAGCTGCAAACCAAACATTTACTCGGAACTAGGGATGTGTGTGTGTTTTGTCATGGCCCCCAGTTGCAACTCGACCATCGACTCGCAACTAGGGGTGTGTGCATGTTTGTCGAGGGTCCCCACTTGCAAGCCGAACATCGACTCGCAACTAGGGTGGATGTGTGTTTTAGCAAGGCCCCCAGTTGCAAACCGACCATCAACTCAAAACTAGGGGTGTGTGTTTGTTTGTCGAGTGTCCCCCATTGCATGTCAACCATTGACTCGCAACTAGGGGTGTGTGTGTGTGTGTTTGTCGACGGTGCCCAGTTGCATGCTGACCATCGACTCGCAACTAAGGGTGTGTGTGTGTGTGCGTGTGTTTTGTCCTGGCCCCCAGTTGTGAGCCGACCAGCGACTCGCAACTAGGGGTTGTGTGTTTGTCGACGGTCCTTAGTCACTACTAAGGGTGTGTGTGTGTGTGTGTGTGTGTTGAGGGTCCCCAGTTGCATGTCGACCATCGAATCGCAACTAGGAGTGTGTGTGTGTGTGTTTGTCGAGGGTCCACAACTGCATGGCGACCATCTACTCGCAACTAGGGGTGTGTGTGTGTGTTTTTGTCGACGGTTCCCAGTTGCATGCAGACCATCAACTCGCAACTAGGTGTGTGTGTGTTTTTGTCGAGGGTCCCCAGTTGCATCTCAACCATCGACTCACAACTAGGTGTCTCTATGTGTCTTGTCGTGGCCCCCAGTTGCAACCCGGCCATCGATTCGCAACTTGGCGTATGTGTGTTTGTCGTGGCCCCCAGTTGCATGCCGACCATCGCTTGCAACTAAGGGTGTATGTGTTTGTCGAATGTTCCCAGTTGCATGTCAACCATTGACTCGCAACTAAGGTGTATGTGTTTGTCGAGGGTCCCCAGTTGCAAGCCGGCCATCGATTCGCAACTCTCTGTGTGTGTGTTTGTCGAGGGTCCCCAGTTGCATGTCAACCATCGACTCGCAACTAGGGTTGTGTGTGTGTTTTGCCGTGGCCCTCAGTTGCGACCCGACTATCGACTTGCAACTAGGTGTGTGTGTGTGTGTCGAGGGTCCCCAGCTGCAAGCCGAACATCGACTCGCAACTAGGGTGTGTGTGTGTTTTGTCGTGACCCCCATTTGCAACCCGACCATCGACTTGCAACTAGGGTTGTGTGTGTGTTTATCGAGGGTCCCCAATTGCATGCCAACCATTGAGTCGCAACTAGTGTGTGTGTGTGTGTGTGTGTGTGTGTGTGTTTGTCAAGGGTCCCCAGCTGCAAGCCAAACCTCGACTCGCAACTAGGGATGTATGTGTGTTTTGTCGTGGCCGGCAGTTGCAACCCGACCATCGACTCACAACTAGGGTGTGTGTGTGTGCGCGCGCGTGTGTGTTTGTTGTGGGCCCCAGTTGTATGCCGACCATCGACTCACAACTAGGGTGTGTGTGTGTGTGTTTGTCGAGAGTCCCAAGATGCCACCCGACTATCGACTCGCAACTAGGGGTGTGTGTGTGTGTGTTTGTTGAGGGTCCCTAGTTGCATGCCGACCATTGACTCGCCACTAGGGGTGTGTGTGTGTTTGTCGATGGTCCCCAGTTGCATGTCAACCATCGACTTGCAACTAGGGGTGTCTGTGTGTGTTTGTCGAGGGTCCCCAGTTGCATGTCGATCATCGAGTCGCAACTAGGGTGTGTGTGTGTGTGTGTGTGTGTGTGTGTGTGTGGAGGGTCCCCAGTTGCATGCCGACCATCGACTCACAACTAGGGTGTGTGTGTGTGTGTGTGTGTGTGTGTGTGTTTGTCAAGGGTCCCAGCTGCAAGCCAAACATTTACTCGGAACTAGGGATGTGTGTGTGTTTTGTCATGGCCCCCAGTTGCAACTCGACCATCGACTCGCAACTAGGGGTGTGTGCATGTTTGTCGAGGGTCCCCACTTGCAAGCCGAACATCGACTCGCAACTAGGGTGGATGTGTGTTTTAGCAAGGCCCCCAGTTGCAAACCGACCATCAACTCAAAACTAGGGGTGTGTGTTTGTTTGTCGAGTGTCCCCCATTGCATGTCAACCATTGACTCGCAACTAGGGGTGTGTGTGTGTGTGTGTTTGTCGACGGTGCCCAGTTGCATGCTGACCATCGACTCGCAACTAAGGGTGTGTGTGTGTGTGCGTGTGTTTTGTCCTGGCCCCCAGTTGCGAGCCGACCAGCGACTCGCAACTAGGGGTTGTGTGTTTGTCGACGGTCCTTAGTCACTACTAAGGGTGTGTGTGTGTGTGTGTGTGTGTGTGTGTGTGTTGAGGGTCCCCAGCTGCATGTCGACCATCGAATCGCAACTAGGAGTGTGTGTGTGTGTTTGTCGAGGGTCCACAACTGCATGGCGACCATCTACTCGCAACTAGGGGTGTGTGTGTGTGTGTGTGTGTTTTTGTCGACGGTTCCCAGTTGCATGCAGACCATCAACTCGCAACTAGGTGTGTGTGTGTTTTTGTCGAGGTCCCCAGTTGCATCTCAACCATCGACTCACAACTAGGTGTCTCTATGTGTCTTGTCGTGGCCCCCAGTTGCAACCCGGCCATCGATTCGCAACTTGGCGTATGTGTGTTTGTCGTGGCCCCCAGTTGCATGCTGACCATCGCTTGCAACTAAGGGTGTATGTGTTTGCCGAATGTTCCCAGTTGCATGTCAACCAGTGACTCGCAACTAGGGTGTATGTGTTTGTCAAGGGTCCCCAGTTGCAAGCCGGCCATCGACTCGCAACTCTGTGTGTGTGTGTTTGTCGAGGGTCCCCAGTTGCATGTCAACCATTGACTCGCAACTAGGGTTGTGTGTGTGTTTTGTCGTGGCCCTCAGTTGCAACCCGACTATCGACTTGCAACTAGGTGTGTGTGTGTGTGTGTGTGTGTGTGTGTCGAGGGTCCCCGGCTACAAGCCGAACATCGACTCGCAACTAGGGTGTGTGTGTGTTTTGTCGTGGCCACCATTTGCAACCCGACCATCGACTCGCAACTAGGGTTGTGTGTGTGTTTATCGAGGGTCCCTAGTTGCATGCCGACCATCGACTCGCAAGTAGGGTGTGTGTGTGTGTGTGTGTGTGTGCGTGTGTGTGTTTTGTCGTGGCCCCCGTTGCAAGCCGACCAGCGACTCACAACTAGGGAGTGTGTTTGTCGACGGTCCCTAGTCACTATTAAGGGTGTGTGTGTGTGTGTGTGTGTGTGTGTGTGTTTTGAGGGTCCCCAACTGCATGTCGACCATCGAATCGCAACTAGGAGTGTGTGTGTGTGTTTGTCGAGGGTCCCCAACTGCATGACGACCATCGACTCGCAACTAGGGGGGTGTGTGTGCATTTTTGTCGAGGGTCCCCAGTTGCATGCAGACCATCAACTCGCAACTAGGTGTGTGTGTGTGTTTTTGTCGAGGGTCCCCAGTTGCATCTCAACCATCGACTCACAACTAGGTGTCTGTGTGTGTCTTGTCGTGGCCCCCAGTTGCAACCCGACCATCGACTCGCAACTAGGCGTGTGTGTGTGTTTGTCGTGGCCCCCAGTTGCATGCCGACCATCGCTCGCAACTAAGGGTGTATGTGTTTGTCGAATGTTCCCAGTTACATGTCAACCGTCGACCCGTAACTAGGGTGTATGTGTTTGTCGAGGGTCCCCAGTTGCAAGTCGGCCATCGACTCGCAACTGGGGGGGGGTGTTTGTCGAGGGTCCCCAGTTGCATGTCGACCATCGACTCGCAACTAGGGGTGTGTGTGTTTTGTCGTGGCCCCCAGTTGCAACCCGACTATCGACTTGCAACTAGGGGTGTGTGTGTGTGTGTGTGTGTGTGTGTGTCGAGGGTTGCCAGCTGCAAGCCGAACATCGAATCTCAACTAGGGTGTGTGTGTGTTTTGTCGTGACCCCCATTTGCAACCCGACCATCGACTCGCAACTAGGGTTGTGTGTGTGTTTATCGAGGGTCCCCAATTGCATGCCAACCATTGACTCGCAACTAGTGTGTGTGTGTGTGTGTGTGTGTTTGTCAAGGGTCCCCAGCTGCAAGCCAAACATCATCTCGCAACTAGGGATGTATGTGTGTTTTGTCGTGGCCCCCAGTTGCAACCCGACCATCGACTCACAACTAGGGTGTGTGTGTGTTGTGTGTGTGTGCGTGCGCGCGCGTGTGTGTGTGTTGAGGGCCCCAGTTGTATGCCGACCATCGACTCACAACTAGGGTGTGTGTGTGTGTTTGTCGAGAGTCCCTAGTTGCATGTCGACCATCGACTCACAATTAGGGAGAGGGTGTGTGTGTTTGTCGAGGGTCTCCAGTTGCACGCCGACCATCGACTCGCAACTAGGGTTGTGTGTGTGTTTGTTGAGGGTCCTCAGTTGCATGTTAACCATTGACTCGCAACTAGGGGTGTGTGTCACAGATGCGACCACTTTTTTTTATCACAGATGCAAGTCTACCCTCAACAGACAATTGGGGAGGAGGCCCCGACCACCTTTTATTACAGTTTCCCACCCTTGATAGGCAACTTGGTGTCGGCCCCTTTTTGTCCCAGTTGCAACTCCACCCTCTGTATGCAGTTGGGGGACCGACCTATTTTTGTTCCTGCTGCAAGTCAAGTAACTTGAGGGTCCGACAATTTTTTTTTGAGGCATATCCTTTTGTAGATAAGGCTAGTTTGTTCACCAATGCAAAAAATGTTCGCGTTTTTCAAAAATATTGGAATTTTAAAAAAATGATAGCATTTTCAAAAATTGGGTTCACCAATTCAAAAAATGTTCGCGTTTTTCAAAATTTGCATTCATCAATTGAAAAAAAACTAGAATTTAGAAAATATTGAGGTTTTCAAAAGTTGCTCCGAATTTAATAGATGTTCTCATTTTCAAGTTTTGTAAATTTACAAGTTGTTTTAGTTATATTGGAATGTTTAAGTTTCATGGACATTTTTATAAGTTTCCACTCACATACGCTCGCATGCCCAGCCTGGGAGAGACATGCATTGCCGCCCGTGTACGTACGTACATACATACACTGATACACATATGTGATTATTCAAGGTATACATGTCAAGCAGCGGCAGCACAATGCGTATCATGCAAACAAAAAAGTGGTAGCACAATACGTGCATGAAGTGAAGCAGATGCAGTACAATGCATACCATGCAAAAAGAAAAGAAAAAGGCAGCAGCACAACGCATGCTGCTATCGTGAGCAGCGGGGCGCCAGCGAGGCAGCCACACACACACGCAAAAAATACTCCATCGCGTATATGTGCTAGGCGGAAACAGAATTGTTTCAAAAAAAAAACTAACAAACAAACAAAAAACAAAAGGGGTGGGCTTATGCTACGATGAGGTGGTGTTGATGCTATACTTAGATGTGACGTCATCTTGGCGTCAGCCCTGCATCAGCGGTCAACAGACCAGATGACTGGTCAACAGGGCCCACGCGGGGCCCGCAAGCAGTGACTGGGCGCTGCCCAGTCAGCATCTGACTGGGTCAACGGGACCCATGGGCCCAATGGCAGTGGCTTTGGGGGGAGTCCACGTGATCAGCCACGTCAGCAACGCCGGAAACGGCGCCGGAGTTGTCTCCGGCGACCTTATTCAACGGCGGCGCGCTCGGGAACAGCCGGAAATCGGCCACAAGGGGTCGCTCGGCCCGCGCGTAGGCTCGTTTGAGCGATTGTCGAGCGGCGCATCCAACGGTGCTGATGAGAGGGCTCGGGGTGGCCTAGACATATTTTTTTTAAATGACTGACATCGGCTCGCCGGGTATAGAATCATTAAAAGGAAAAAAAACTGCCTGATTAAAATACGGAAAACGAACTAAAGTCGTCACAACAACCCACAGAAGACGATGCCGGCCAAGACAACCACATGAAGATAGATAATTTGTTTATTCTTATCTTCTCGGTTAGTGCCAGTAGACTATAATAGATAATTTGTTCCTTTTCTCCTAAAAAAAATGTTCGATTGATATGTATCTTTTCTAGACTTTGGCTTACGCCTCACTGCCGCCGGATAGCACTGTCGAACCTGCCAATTTTGATTTATGCCAACTGATGCTACAATTGGTACGCTACAAGATATCTTATTTTCTTCTATCCCGTTGCAATGCACATGCATGCTTGCTACTCCCTCCATCCAACAATATATGACGTTTTTGAAGGTAAAACAACTTGCAAAAACATCTTATATTATAGGATGGAGGGAGTAGTATATATACAGAATATAAGTAGTATTTTCAATGCATGC
This sequence comes from Triticum aestivum, assembly GCF_018294505.1. NCBI lineage: Eukaryota > Viridiplantae > Streptophyta > Magnoliopsida > Poales > Poaceae > Triticum > Triticum aestivum. Next base: position 391,681,012 of record NC_057808.1, read on the forward strand.
TGAGGAAATATATTTTTTCTCAAAAGAAGGATGATCCCCGGCCTCTGCATCAATCGATGTGCACAACCATCTTTGTTACTATTCAACAAAATCTGACAACGTAACCAACTTGTGGTTGGATGGTTAGATGGACAGTTGTATCCCCAACCACCAGGGTTCATGTCCTGGTGCTCGCATTATTCCTGGATTATTTCAGGATTTCCGGAGATGCACTTTCAGTGGGAGGAGACGTGAGCACATACACCTTGCTAGGCCATACTGTCATCGATGCCAGCATGGCGGCAGACAGCACCACCGCCTTGCGCTAGTCCATCAAGACGCATCCGCCGCCGAGACTCCACTGCACCATGCCACCAAGACCCGTCGTCGTCGACACGGTAGATACAATGCACGCCGAGCAGGGGACGAAGGCTTGTAGGCATCCCTATCTAGATTAGGCACCTCAGGGCGTACTCGACTGTCGGGCACCCACAGTGTCCCGAATGTCCAGAAGTATCTGGCGGAACGGCCGGATCCGATCCAATAGCTCACCTTGGATCGCCGCGCCTGCTGACCCATGTGGAGGTGCGGAGCTCCTCCGGACGGCCGGACGAATCATGCGAATCTGATCCAGGCGCCGACCACTGAGCGCAACAACATGCTCCTAGTCTTCACCTTCCTTGGCCGCGTCCTGGGCTAGCCTGGCGCCATCCTCTAGCGGCGGCGATTAAGGAGAGGGAAGCGGAGAAGCCTAGGTGACGCGAGATCCCCCCCCCCCTCCGTGTCGCCCTATCAATGCGGCGCGGGTGGAGGGGGGTTCTAGGCTGGTTCTGCCTCAGGTGAGTGAAATACATGGGTGTGTGCATCTTGTGATGCAATTAGTGTGACTGATTAGATGGTGTGTGGTGAGTTGGGATGTGTGCATATTAAAATTTTCACGTATGTTAAGAGAAATAATTAGTGGATGATGAGGTGACATATGTGGTGAGGTGGCATGTGTGTATGTTGACATTTTCATATATGTTAAGAGAAATAATTAGTGGATGGTGAGGTGACATATGTGGTGAGGTAGCATGTGTGCATGTTTGAGAGAATTGAAATAGTGAAGATGAACTATTTAGGTGTTGTATATAGGATTTCTTTTTGTGAAATTAATGTGGAAATCACGTGGACAGTCTTGTACGGAAAATGCAGAATTAATGCGGACATCGAGTAGATTGGGAAAATAAGCATGATTATTACATTTACACGTTTCAGGAACATCGGGTAGTAGATTGGGAAAACAGGCACGATTATTCATTTACACATTTCAGGGACATCGAGTAGACTGGGAAAACATGCACGATTATTACTTACATTTACACATTTCAGGGGACATCGAGTAGATTCAGAAAACAGACACGATTATTACATTTACATATTTCAGGGACATCGAGCAGATTGAGGGAACATGCACGACTATTGATTACACATTTCGACAGGCAACACGGCGTCCCTAGCTTGCCCTATTGCAGTCGCAGCAAGTGCTCAACCAGCTCGTCGACGTACTCGTCCTGCTTCGCCCTGTTGCAGAGAATCTCCTGGAACGCCCTGGCATTGCGGGCGAGGGTCTTCCCTTCCTCGCCCTCCGCCATCACCCGCCGCACCGTCCCGGCAACGTCGACCCCGGCGAACGACCCGTCGCGCTCGTCCCTGGGCACCTCCAGGCCGACCGCCCTCGCCGCCATGGCTCGCGCCGTGACGCATTGGTCGGCGAACAGAGGTAGCATGACGAGCGGGTGGCCGAACAGGAAGCTCTCCATGAGCGAGCTCCACCCAGTGTGCGTCAGGAACGCACCCACGGCGCTGTGCGCGAGGACGCGCACCTGCGGCACCCACCCCACGCGCACCAGGCCGCGCCCGGACACGCGCTCCTCGAACCCGTCGGGGATCAGGAGGCCGCTCGGTTCCCGCAGCGCCCAGAGAAACCGAGCGCCCGACAGCTCCAGCCCGACTGCGAGCTGGCGGACCTGCTCGGGGGTCAGCGGCGCCTCGCTCCCGAACGCGACGTAGATCACTGACCTCGCCGGCTGCTCGTCCAGCCAGCGCATGAGACGCGCGCTCGCCTTGTCCTCATCCTCGCCGCCGCCGGTACGGTCGGCAACAGCTTCTTGGGCGGCGTCGTATGGAGCGAGGAGGCCGGACGGGGCCACAGGCTTGCCGAAGAGGTCAGTGAGGAGGGGGCAGAGCGGGCCGTCGACCTCGCGGCAGCTGCGCACGATGACGAGTGGGCAGTGCTGCTCCGTCTCCCAGAAGCGGCAGCAGTCGGATGGGCCGGCGGCGTTGGGGCGTAAATGCAGCTGGACGAACTGCTCGGCCTCGTGGAGACGGTGGACGATGTGGGTCGGGAACGGGATCCACGGCGGCTGGCCCATGAAGTCCTCCGCCGTCGTCCGCGGGTGCTCGTCGTTCGCCGTCTTGGGGCCGAGGAAGGCGATGAACGCCGCCGGGAAGATGGAGAACAAGGCGCACGGTACCTGCACGCGCAGCGCACACAAACCTCTTGTAGACAGACTCGTAGGCAGTATGCAGCATTAAATGGAGCGCGTACTTTCTTTATAAAAAATGGAGTGCCTACGTACCTTGTGCTGCTCAGCTATGGGCGGGAGCCAGTGGTGTGTGAAGTCAACGAAGATCCAGTCGGGCTTCTTGCCGAATCCCGTCGCACCCTCCCCGCCGGCGCAGGCTCCGGCAAGAAAGCCGGCGAAAGGGGAGGCGAGGCCGTCGAAAGCCACCTTGAGGAGGTCGACCTTCTCCGGCGGGACGTCGGCCGTCGACTCGGCGCCGTAGGGAAGGCCGTTGACGCTGGGCAGCGGCAGGGGGAGGAGGCGGACGCGGGGCCAGAGGTCCTCCGGGACGGGCCGCAGCCTGGCGAGGTTCCTCGGCGCGGACACGAAGGTGACGGCGTGCCCGCGCCTCGCCAGCTGCTCCGAGAGCTCGAGGTAGGGGATCATATGGCCGAACGCGAGCCATGGGAACACCACGACGTGGAGTGGTGAAGACCTTGCGGTGGCTTCTATGGCTTTTGCCATAGCCAGCTGATCTCGCAACGTGACGGCCGAGCAGGTTCACGATCGAACAAGCTAGGTCGCCGGCTGTGGGCGCTTTCTCCTGCTCTGACCGCCGGCGAGAGAGATGAGACAGAGAAAAAGAAATGTCGATCCAGATCAGACGGGGAGAGAGGGGATGCAACGACTTTGGCAATGTATAATATAGGTTCGTTCAACTTATACAAAGTTCACCTGCCCCTCCTTGGATAAAACATCGTTAAGACATTTATTTTAGAACAAAGGGAGTACTTTTTAAAAAGGTAGCACCCTCTGCATCAACGGGCGCTGCTATATGTCGTTCGCTGCGAGCAAGAAGCCACTGCATCGCTCACGCGCTTCCTACATGAGACATGCATGAGACTGGTCCAGCGCGCAACAACACGCGCGAAACTCCCAGCACGCCTTTTTCTTTTCTTTCGATTCTTTTTTACTTCGGTTGGTCTGTTTTTTAATTTTCAAAAATGTCCGTCAATTTAAAATATGTTCATGAAATTTGTAAAAGTGTTCATCAATTAAATAAATCTTCTTGAATTTAGAAAATGTTTGCGGATTCAAAAAATGCCTGTGAGAGATAAATGTTCACGAATTTGAAATATGTTAGTAATGGATTTGAAAAAATGTTCACGGATTAAATATGTTCCTGAATTTAAAAAATCCTGAATTCAAAAATTGTTTGTGGATTTTAAAATTGTTCGTGAATTAAAAAGTAAAAAACCAAAATAAAATAAAAAAGAAAGTAAAAAAACAAAAAGAAAAAGAAAGGGAGATAAACATTTTCTAGAACCTTCCCAAAACTGGGCAGAAGGTTCCGAAAGCTTCCCAAAACCGGCATCCCCTACTCCCGCTACTAATGGGCCGGTCTGATCGACACAATATAGGCAATACCTGCCTTCAACATTGTTCGTAAGCGATATATATCTTTTGCGCTACATCAACCGATATACATAGCAAAATCAAGGAATTAATTGTGTGCAACTTTTTCAATCTAGGCTTTATGAAATTTAACTACAAAAACTTTTATGAGGATACACCAGGGAGAGGTGTATGAGTGGCATAGAAAAGAGAAAAAGGGACTACAATTCTTCCATCTCTTTCCTCCTCTAGAAGAAAAGCTCTTTTCCTTCCGTCGGCACCGCCGCCGGTCCGTCCCATCTCCGATGGCCTCTAGGGCATGGAGGTGCGAAGGATCTCGGCCCCCCGCCAGCGGGAAGGACCCCGTTCTCGTTCTTGTTAGATTTAGCGTCTTGGTTGGGGTTGTGCGGCGGCGATGATGTTCCTTAGTAGGAATAATGTCTCTCACGTTCTATCCACGTCCCGATGTTGCGTCTAGCATCGTTGGTGGGCGTGTGGAGGTTTGTCTCCGTCGAATCTCGTAGGATTCGGTCGGTGCTAGTCTTTGGTGGATTTGTTTGGACCCGGTCTTCGTTCGTCTTTGTTTGGGTGTTTATAGGTTTGACCCTTCTGATCTACGACTTTCTTCATCGACGATGGTTACTACTCTGGTGCGCGGGTCCTATGGGGCCTTAGCATGAAGACTTCCCGATTGTCTACTATAAAAAGGTTTGCCCGGCTCCGGTGAGGAAGGGGCGATGACGGTGGCGCGCTTTCGGCTCACTCCAGTGCTTGTAGTCGTCACTAGGTAGTCTACAGACATGGTCATAATTTTTATTACCACTGTTGTTCTTTCTACTACTATGATTGAAGATGAGTAGATTGAAAGTTTCTCACAAAAAAGAGCAAAGATGGCTAATACTACCTCTGTAAACTTTTATAAGATGTTTTAGGTCGGAGTATATCACATTTTGGCACACAACACATAACCAAAGAGCTTAGCAACCACACCCACACAAGTACAATGACACACAACTCTTCTTGTCCAACTCAAGCCACAAATGGTGAAAGGGTATGACAAAGAGCACTAACGTGGCGTCTCAACCATTGCGAAACATATCGGAAGCACAACCAAAACTTAAAGTCATACTGGCTCAACACATCGTGCAGTCTCTTGCCTAGAGACTGGCAAGTGAATAGCAGGACTGACCTGAAGGAAATATGCCCCAGAGGCAATAATAAAGTTGTTATTTATATTTTCTTATATCATGATAAATGTTTATTATTCATGCAAGAATTGTATTAACCGGAAACTTGATACATGTGTGAATACACAGACAAAACAAAGTGTCCCTAGTATGCTTCTACTTGACTAGCTTGTTAATCAAAGATGGTTAAGTTTCCTGACCATAGACATGTGTTGTCATTTGATGAACGGGAGAATGATGTGATGGACAAGACCCATCCATTAGCTTAGCATAATGATCGTTCAGTTGTATTGCTATTGCTTTCTTCATGACTTATACATATTCCTTTGACTATGAGACTATGCAACTCCCGAATACCGGAGGAACACCTTGTGTGCTATCAAACGTCACAACGTAACTGGGTGATTATAAAGATGCTCTACAGGTGTCTCCGAAGGTGTTTGTTGGGTTGGCATAGATCGAGATTAGGATTTGTCACTCCGAATATCGGAGAGGTATCTCCGGGCCCCTCGGTAATGCACATCATGATAAGCCTTGCAAGCAATGTGACTAATGAGTTAGTTACAGGATGATGCATTACGGAACGAGTAAAGAGACTTGCCGGTAACAAAACTGAACTAGGTATGAGGATACCGACGATCGAATCTCGGGCAAGTAACATACTGATGACATAGGGAATAATATATGTTGTCATCACAGTTTGACTTATAAAGATCTTCGTAGAATATGTAGGAACCAATATGAGCATCCAGGTACCGCTGTTGGTTATTAATTGGAGATGTGTCTCGGTCATGTCTACATAGTTCTCGAACCCGTAGGGTCCGCACGCTTAACGTTTGATGACGATTTGTATTATGAGTTATGTGTTTTGGTGACCGAAGATTGTTCGGAGTCCCGGATGAGATCACGGACATGACGAGGAGTCTCGAAATGGCCGAGAGGTAAAGATTGATATATTGGACAATAGTATTCGGACACTGGAATGATTCTAGAGTGTTTCGGGTATTTTTTGGAGTACCGGGAGGTTACCGGAACCCCCTGGGGAAAGTAATGGGCCAACATGGGCCATAGGGGAGAGATTGGGCAGCCCACAAGGGGTGGCGGACCCCCTCCCCGCATGGGCAGTCCGAATTGGACAAGGGGAGGGGGCGCAGCTGAAGGAAATATGCCCTAGAGGCAATAATAAAGTATTATTTATTTCCTTGTATCATGATAAATGTTTATTATTCATGCTAGAATTGTATTAACCGGAAACATAATACATGTGTGAATATATAGACAAACAGAGTGTCACTAGTATGCCTCTACTTGACTAGCTCGTTAATCAAAGATGGTTATGTTTCCTAGCCATAGACATAAGTTGTCATTTGATTAACGAGATCACCTCATTAGGAGAATGACGTGATTGACTTGACCCATTCCGTTAGCTTAGCACTCGATCGTTTAGTATGTTGCTATTGCTTTCTTCATGACTTATACATGTTCCTATGGCTATGAGATTATGCAACTCCCGTTTACCGGAGGAACACTTTGTGTGCTACCAAACGTCACAACGTAAATGGGTGATTATAAAGGTGCTCTACAGGTGTCTCCAAAGGTACTTGTTGGGTTGGCGTATTTCGAGATTAGGATTTGTCACTCCAATTGTCGGAGATGTATCTCTGGGCCCACTCGGTAATGCACATCAGTATAAGCCTTGCAAGCATTGTGACTAATGAGTTAGTTGCGGGATGATGTGTTACGGAACGAGTAAAGAGACTTGCCGGTAACGAGATTGAACTAGGTATCGAGATACCGACGATCAAATCTCGGGCAAGTAACATACCGGTGACAAAGGGAACAACGTATGTTGTTATGCGGTCTGACCGATAAAGATCTTCGTAGAATATGTGGGAGCCAATATGGGCATCCAGGTCCCGCTATTGGTTATTGACCGGAGACGTGTCTCGGTCATGTCTACATAGTTCTCGAACCCGTAGGGTCCGCACGCTTAACGTTACGATGACAGTTTTATTGAGTTTTGATGTACCGAAGGAGTTCGGAGTCCCGGATGAGATCGGGGATATGACGAGGAGTCTCGAAATGGTCGAGACGTAAAGATCGATATATTGGACGACTATATTCGGACTTCGGAAAGGTTCCGAGTGATTCGGGTATTTTTCGGAGTACCGGAGAGTTACGGGAATTCGTATTGGGCCTTAATGGGCCATACGGGAAAGGAGAGAAAGGCCTCAAAAGGTGGCCGCACCCCTCCCCATGGTCTGGTCCGAATTGGACTAGGGAAGGGGGGCGCACCCTTCCTTCTTTCTCCTTCCCCCTTCCCTTCTCCTACTCCCACAAGGAAAGGAGGAGTCCTACTCCCGGTGGGAGTAGGACTCCCCCCTATGGCGCGCCTCTCCCCTTGGCCGGCTGCCTCCCCCTTGCTCCTTTATATACGGGGGCAGGGGGGCACCCCAGAGACACAACAATTGATCCTTGAGATCTCTTAGCCGTGTGCGGTGCCCCCCTCCACCATATTACACCTCGATAATACCGTTGCGGAGCTTAGGCGAAGCCCTGCGTCGGTGGAACATCATCATCGTCACCACGCCGTCGTGCTGACGAAACTCTCCCTCAACACTCGGCTGGATCGGAGTTCGAGGGACGTCATCGAGCTGAACGTGTGTAGAACTCGGAGGTGCCGTACGTTCGGTACTTGATCGGTCGGATCGTGAAGACGTACGACTACATCAACCGCGTTGTGATAACGCTTCCGCTGTCGGTCTACGAGGGTACGTGGACAACACTCTCCCCTCTCGTTGCTATGCATCACCATGATCTTGCGTGTGCGTAGGAAATTTTTTGAAATTACTACGTTCCCCAACAGTGGCATCCGAGCCTGGTTTTATGCGTTGATGCTATGCACGAGTAGAACACAAGTGAGTTGTGGGCGATATAAGTCATACTGCTTACCAGCATGTCATACTTTGGTTCAGCGGTATTGTGAGATGAAGCGGCCCGGACCGACATTACGCGTACGCTTACGCGAGACTAGTTTCACCGTTGCGAGCACTCGTTGCTTAAAGGTGACCGGCGGGTGTCTGTCTCTCTCACTTTAGTTGAACCGAGTGTGGCTACGCCCGGTCCTTGCGAAGGTTAAAACAGCACCAACTTGACAAACTATCGTTGTGGTTTTGATGCGTAGGTAAGAACGGTTCTTGCTAAGCCCATAGCAGCCACGTAAAATATGCAACAACAAAGTAGAGGACGTCTAACTTGTTTTTGCAGGGCATGTTGTGATTTGATATGGTCAAGACATGATGTGATATAATGTGTTGTATGAGATGATCATGTTTTGTAACCGAGTTATCGGCAACTGGCAGGAGCCATATGGTTGTCGCTTTATTGTATGAGATGCAATCACCATGTAATAGTTTTACTTTATCACTAAGCGGTAGCGATAGTCGTAAAAGCAATAAGTTGGCGAAACGACAACGATGCTACGATGGAGATCAAGGTGTCGCGCCGGTGACGATGGTGATCATGACGGTGCTTCGAAGATGGAGATCACAAGCACGGTGCTTCGGAGATGGAGATGACAAGCACAAGATGATGATGGCCATATCATATCACTTATATTGCTTGCATGTGATGTTAATCCTTTATGCATCTTATCTTGCTTTGTTTGATGGTAGCATTATAAGATGATCCTTCACTAAATTATCAAAGTATAAGTGTTCTCCCTGAGTATGCACCGTTGTGAAAGTTCTTCGTGCTGAGACACCACGTGATGATCGGGTGTGATAGGCTCTACGTTCAAATACAACGGGTGCAAAACAGTTGCACACGCGGAATACTCAGGTTAAACTTGACGAGCCTAGCATATAACAGATATGGCCTCGGAACACGGAGACTGAAAGGTCGAGCGTGAATCATATAGTAGATATGATCAACATAGTGATGTTCACCATTGAAACTACTCCGTCTCACGTGATGATCGGACATGGTTTAGTTGATATGGATCACGTGATCACTTAGAGGATTAGAGGGATGTCTATCTAAGTGGGAGTTCTTAAGTAATATGATTAATTGAACTTGAATTTATCATGAACTTAGTACCTGATAGTATTTTGCTTGTCTATGTTAACTGTAGATAGATGGCCCGTACTGTTGTTCCGTTGAATTTTAATGCGTTTCTTGAGAAAGCAAAGTTGAAAGATGATGGTAGCAATTACACGGACTGGGTCCGTAACTTGAGGATTATCCTCATTGCTGCACAGAAGAATTACGTCCTGGAAGCACCGCTGGGTGCCAGGCCTGCTGCAGGAGCAACACCAGATGTTATGAACGTCTGGCAGAGCAAAGCTGATGACTACTCGATAGTTCAGTGTGCCATGCTTTACGGCTTAGAACCGGGTCTTCAACGACGTTTTGAACGTCATGGAGCATATGAGATGTTCCAGGAGTTGAAGTTAATATTTCAAGCAAATGCCCGAATTGAGAGATATGAAGTCTCCAATAAGTTCTTCAGCTGCAAGATGGAAGAGAATAGTTCTGTCAGTGAGCATATACTCAAAATGTCTGGGTATAACAATCACTTAATTCAACTGGGAGTTAATCTTCCGGATGATAGCGTTATTGACAGAATTCTTCAATCACTGCCACCAAGCTACAAGAGCTTCGTGATGAACTATAATATGCAAGGGATGAGTAAGACAATTCCCGAGCTCTTCGCAATGCTAAAGGCTGCGGAGGTAGAAATCAAAAAGGAGCATCAAGTGTTGATGGTCAATAAGACCACCAGTTTCAAGAAAAAGGGTAAAGGGAAGAAGAAAGGGAACTTCAAGAAGAACAGCAAACAAGTTGCTGCTCAGGAGAAGAAACCCAAGTCTGGACCTAAGCCTGAAACTGAGTGCTTCTACTGCAAGCAAACTGGTCACTGGAAGCGGAACTGCCCAAAGTATTTGGCGGATAAGAAGGATGGCAAGGTGAACAAAGGTATATGTGATATACATGTTATTGATGTGTACCTTACTAATGCTCGCAGTAGCACCTGGGTATTTGATACTGGTTCTGTTGCTAATATTTGCAACTTGAAACAGGGGCTACGGATTAAGCGAAGATTGGCTAAGGACGAGGTGACGATGCGCGTGGGAAATGGTTCCAAAGTCGATGTGATCGCGGTCGGCACGCTACCTCTACATCTACCTTCGGGATTAGTTTTAGACCTAAATAATTGTTATTTGGTGCCAGCGTTGAGCATGAACATTATATCTGGATCTTGTTTGATGCGAGACGGTTATTCATTTGTGGCACTGCCGTTTAGGTCATATCGGTGTAAAGCGCATGAAGAAACTCCATACTGATGGACTTTTGGAACCACTTGATTATGAATCACTTGGTACTTGCGAACCGTGCCTCATGGGCAAGATGACTAAAACACCGTTCTCCGGAACTATGGAGAGAGCAACAGATTTGTTGGAAATCATACATACAGATGTATGTGGTCCGATGAATGTTGAGGCTCGTGGCGGATATCGTTATTTTCTCACCTTCACAGATGATTTAAGCATATATGGGTATATCTACTTAATGAAACATAAGTCTGAAACATTTGAAAAGTTCAAAGAATTTCAGAGTGAAGTTGAAAATCATCGTAACAAGAAAATAAAGTTTCTACGATCAGATCGTGGAGGAGAATATTTGAGTTACGAGTTTGGTCTACATTTGAAACAATGCGGAATAGTTTCGCAACTCACGCCACCCGGAACACCACAGCGTAATGGTGTGTCCGAACGTCGTAATCGCACTTTACTAGATATGGTGCGATCTATGATGTCTCTTACTGATTTACCGCTATCGTTTTGGGGTTATGCTTTAGAGACGGCTGCATTCACGTTAAATAGGGCACCATCAAAATCCGTTGAGACGACGCCTTATGAACTATGGTTTGGCAAGAAACCAAAGTTGTCGTTTCTTAAAGTTTGGGGCTGCGATGCTTATGTGAAGAAACTTCAACCTGATAAGCTCGAACCCAAATCGGAGAAATGTGTCTTCATAGGATACCCAAAGGAGACTGTTGGGTATACCTTCTATCACAGATCTGAAGGCAAAACTTTTGTTGCTAAATTCGGAAATTTTCTAGAGAAGGAGTTTCTCTCGAAAGAAGTGAGTGGGAGGAAAGTAGAACTTGATGAGGTAACTATACCTGCTCCCTTATTGGAAAGTAGTTCATCACAGAAACCAGTTTCTGAGACACCTACACCAATTAGTGAGGAAGTTAATGATGATGATCATGAAACTTCAGATCAAGTTATTACTGAACCTCGTAGATCAACCAGAGTAAGATCCGCACCAGAGTGGTACGGTAATCCTGTTCTGGAAGTTATGTTACTAGACCATGACGAACCTACGAACTATGAAGAAGCGATGGTGAGCCCAGATTCCGCAAAATGGCTTGAGGCCATGAAATCTGAGATGGGATCCATGTATGAGAACAAAGTATGGACTTTGGTTGACTTGCCCAATGATCGGCAAGCCATTGAAAATAAATGGATCTTCAAGAAGAAGACTGACGCTGATGGTAATGTTACTGTCTATAAAGCTCGACTTGTTGCGAAAGGTTTTCGACAAGTTCAAGGGATTGACTACGATGAGACCTTCTCACCCGTAGCGATGCTTAAGTCTGTCCGAATCATGTTAGCAATTGCCGCATTTTATGATTATGAAATTTGGCAAATGGATGTCAAAACTGCATTCCTGAATGGATTTCTGGAAGAAGAGTTGTATATGATGCAACCAGAAGGTTTTGTCGATCCAAAGGGAGCTAACAAAGTGTGCAAGCTCCAGCGATCCATTTATGGACTGGTGCAAGCCTCTCGGAGTTGGAATAAACGCTTTGATAGTGTGATCAAAGCATTTGGTTTTATACAGACTTTTGGAGAAGCCTGTATTTACAAGAAAGTGAGTGGGAGCTCTGTAGCATTTCTGATATTATATGTGGATGACATATTACTGATTGGAAATGATATAGAATTTCTGGATAGCATAAAGGGATACTTGAATAAGAGTTTTTCAATGAAAGACCTCGGTGAAGCTGCGTATATATTGGGCATCAAGATCTATAGAGATAGATCAAGACGCTTAATTGGACTTTCACAAAGCACATACCTTGACAAAGTTTTGAAGAAGTTCAAAATGGATCAAGCAAAGAAAGGATTCTTGCCTGTGTTGCAAGGTGTGAAGTTGAGTAAGACTCAATGCCCGACCACTGCAGAAGATAGAGAGAAGATGAAAGATGTCCCCTATGCTTCAGCCATAGGCTCTATCATGTATGCAATGCTGTGTACCAGACCTGATGTATGCCTTGCTATAAGTCTAGCAGGAAGGTACCAAAGTAATCCAGGAGTGGATCACTGGACAGCGGTCAAGAACATCCTGAAATACCTGAAAAGGACTAAGGATATGTTTCTCGTATATGGAGGTGACAAAGAGCTCATCGTAAATGGTTACGTTGATGCAAGCTTTGACACTGATCCGGACGATTCTAAATCGCAAACCGGATACGTATTTACATTGAACGGTGGAGCTGTCAGTTGGTGCAGTTCTAAACAAAGCGTCGTGGCGGGATCTACATGTGAAGCGGAGTACATAGCTGCTTCGGAAGCAGCAAATGAAGGAGTCTGGATGAAGGAGTTCATATCCGATCTAGGTGTCATACCTAGTGCATCGGGTCCTATGAAAATCTTTTGTGACAATACTGGTGCAATTGCCTTGGCAAAGGAATCCAGATTTCACAAGAGAACCAAGCACATCAAAAGACGCTTCAATTCCATCCGGGATTTAGTCCAGGTGGGAGACATAGAAATTTGCAAGATACATACGGATCTGAATGTTGCAGACCCGTTGACTAAGCCTCTTCCACGAGCAAAACATGATCAGCACCAAGGCTCCATGGGTGTAAGAATCATTACTGTGTAATCTAGATTATTGACTCTAGTGCAAGTGGGAGACTGAAGGAAATATGCCCTAGAGGCAATAATAAAGTATTATTTATTTCCTTGTATCATGATAAATGTTTATTATTCATGCTAGAATTGTATTAACCGGAAACATAATACATGTGTGAATATATAGACAAACAGAGTGTCACTAGTATGCCTCTACTTGACTAGCTCGTTAATCAAAGATGGTTATGTTTCCTAGCCATAGACATAAGTTGTCATTTGATTAACGAGATCACCTCATTAGGAGAATGACGTGATTGACTTGACCCATTCCGTTAGCTTAGCACTCGATCGTTTAGTATGTTGCTATTGCTTTCTTCATGACTTATACATGTTCCTATGACTATGAGATTATGCAACTCCCGTTTACCGGAGGAACACTTTGTGTGCTACCAAACGTCACAACGTAAATGGGTGATTATAAAGGTGCTCTACAGGTGTCTCCAAAGGTACTTGTTGGGTTGGCGTATTTCGAGATTAGGATTTGTCACTCCAATTGTCGGAGAGGTATCTCTGGGCCCACTCGGTAATGCACATCACTATAAGCCTTGCAAGCATTGTGACTAATGAGTTAGTTGCGGGATGATGTGTTACGGAACGAGTAAAGAGACTTGCCGGTAACGAGATTGAACTAGGTATCGAGATACCGACGATCAAATCTCGGGCAAGTAACATACCGGTGACAAAGGGAACAACGTATGTTGTTATGCGGTCTGACCGATAAAGATCTTCGTAGAATATGTGGGAGCCAATATGGGCATCCAGGTCCCGCTATTGGTTATTGACCGGAGACGTGTCTCGGTCATGTCTACATAGTTCTCGAACCCGTAGGGTCCGCACGCTTAACGTTACGATGACAGTTTTATTGAGTTTTGATGTACCGAAGGAGTTCGGAGTCCCGGATGAGATCGGGGATATGACGAGGAGTCTCGAAATGGTCGAGACGTAAAAATCGATATATTGGACGACTATATTCGGACTTCGGAAAGGTTCCGAGTGATTCGGGTATTTTTCGGAGTACCGGAGAGTTACGGGAATTCGTATTGGGCCTTAATGGGCCATACGGGAAAGGAGAGAAAGGCCTCAAAAGGTGGCCGCACCCCTCCCCATGGTCTGGTCCGAATTGGACTAGGGAAGGGGGGCGCACCCTTCCTTCTTTCTCCTTCCCCCTTCCCTTCTCCTACTCCCACAAGGAAAGGAGGAGTCCTACTCCCGGTGGGAGTAGGACTCCCCCCTATGGCGCGCCTCTCCCCTTGGCCGGCTGCCTCCCCCTTGCTCCTTTATATACGGGGGCAGGGGGGCACCCCAGAGACACAACAATTGATCCTTGAGATCTCTTAGCCGTGTGCGGTGCCCCCCTCCACCATATTACACCTCGATAATACCGTTGCGGAGCTTAGGCGAAGCCCTGCGTCGGTGGAACATCATCATCGTCACCACGCCGTCGTGCTGACGAAACTCTCCCTCAACACTCGGCTGGATCGGAGTTCGAGGGACGTCATCGAGCTGAACGTGTGTAGAACTCGGAGGTGCCGTACGTTCGGTACTTGATCGGTCGGATCGTGAAGACGTACGACTACATCAACCGCGTTGTGATAACGCTTCCGCTGTCGGTCTACGAGGGTACGTGGACAACACTCTCCCCTCTCGTTGCTATGCATCACCATGATCTTGCGTGTGCGTAGGAATTTTTTTGAAATTACTACGTTCCCCAACAGTGGCATCCGAGCCTGGTTTTATGCGTTGATGCTATGCACGAGTAGAACACAAGTGAGTTGTGGGCGATATAAGTCATACTGCTTACCAGCATGTCATACTTTGGTTCAGCGGTATTGTGAGATGAAGCGGCCCGGACCGACATTACGCGTACGCTTACGCGAGACTGGTTTCACCGTTGCGAGCACTCGTTGCTTAAAGGTGACCGGCGGGTGTCTGTCTCTCTCACTTTAGTTGAACCGAGTGTGGCTACGCCCGGTCCTTGCGAAGGTTAAAACAGCACCAACTTGACAAACTATCGTTGTGGTTTTGATGCGTAGGTAAGAACGGTTCTTGCTAAGCCCGTAGCAGCCACGTAAAATATGCAACAACAAAGTAGAGGACGTCTAACTTGTTTTTGCAGGGCATGTTGTGATGTGATATGGTCAAGACATGATGTGATATAATGTGTTGTATGAGATGATCATGTTTTGTAACCGAGTTATCGGCAACTGGCAGGAGCCATATGGTTGTCGCTTTATTGTATGAGATGCAATCGCCATGTAATAGTTTTACTTTATCACTAAGCGGTAGCGATAGTCGTAAAAGCAATAAGTTGGCGAGACGACAACGATGCTACGATGGAGATCAAGGTGTCGCGCCGGTGACGATGGTGATCATGACGGTGCTTCGGAGATGGAGATCACAAGCACGGTGCTTCGGAGATGGAGATCACAAGCACAAGATGATGATGGCCATATCATATCACTTATATTGATTGCATGTGATGTTAATCCTTTATGCATCTTATCTTGCTTTGTTTGACGGTAGCATTATAAGATGATCCTTCACTAAATTATCAAAGTATAAGTGTTCTCCCTGAGTATGCACCGTTGCGAAAGTTCTTCGTGCTGAGACACCACGTGATGATCGGGTGTGATAGGCTCTACGTTCAAATACAACGGGTGCAAAACAGTTGCACACGCGGAATACTCAGGTTAAACTTGACGAGCCTAGCATATAACAGATATGGCCTCGGAACACGGAGACCGAAAGGTCGAGCGTGAATCATATAGTAGATATGATCAACATAGTGATGTTCACCATTGAAACTACTCCATCTCACGTGATGATCGGACATGGTTTAGTTGATATGGATCACGTGATCACTTAGAGGATTAGAGGGATGTCTATCTAAGTGGGAGTTCTTAAGTAATATGATTAATTGAACTTGAATTTATCATGAACTTAGTACCTGATAGTATTTTGCTTGTCTATGTTAATTGTAGATAGATGGCCCGTGCTGTTGTTCCGTTGAATTTTAATGCGTTTCTTGAGAAAGCAAAGTTGAAAGATGATGGTAGCAATTACACGGACTGGGTCCGTAACTTGAGGATTATCCTCATTGCTGCACAGAAGAATTACGTCCTGGAAGCACCGCTGGGTGCCAGGCCTGCTGCAGGAGCAACACCAGATGTTATGAACGTCTGGCAGAGCAAAGCTGATGACTACTCGATAGTTCAGTGTGCCATGCTTTACGGCTTAGAACCGGGTCTTCAACGACGTTTTGAACGTCATGGAGCATATGAGATGTTCCAGGAGTTGAAGTTAATATTTCAAGCAAATGCCCGAATTGAGAGATATGAAGTCTCCAATAAGTTCTTCAGCTGCAAGATGGAAGAGAATAGTTCTGTCAGTGAGCATATACTCAAAATGTCTGGGTATAACAATCACTTGATTCAACTGGGAGTTAATCTTCCGGATGATAGCGTTATTGACAGAATTCTTCAATCACTGCCACCAAGCTACAAGAGCTTCGTGATGAACTATAATATGCAAGGGATGAGTAAGACAATTCCCGAGCTCTTCGCAATGCTAAAGGCTGCGGAGGTAGAAATCAAAAAGGAGCATCAAGTGTTGATGGTCAATAAGACCACCAGTTTCAAGAAAAAGGGTAAAGGGAAGAAGAAAGGGAACTTCAAGAAGAACAGCAAACAAGTTGCTGCTCAGGAGAAGAAACCCAAGTCTGGACCTAAGCCTGAAACTGAGTGCTTCTACTGCAAGCAAACTGGTCACTGGAAGCGGAACTGCCCAAAGTATTTGGCGGATAAGAAGGATGGCAAGGTGAACAAAGGTATATGTGATATACATGTTATTGATGTGTACCTTACTAATGCTCGCAGTAGCACCTGGGTATTTGATACTGGTTCTGTTGCTAATATTTGCAACTCGAAACAGGGGCTACGGATTAAGCGAAGATTGGCTAAGGACGAGGTGACGATGCGCGTGGGAAATGGTTCCAAAGTCGATGTGATCGCGGTCGGCACGCTACCTCTACATCTACCTTCGGGATTAGTTTTAGACCTAAATAATTGTTATTTGGTGCCAGCGTTGAGCATGAACATTATATCTGGATCTTGTTTGATGCGAGACGGTTATTCATTTAAATCAGAGAATAATGGTTGTTCTATTTATATGAGTAATATCTTTTATGGTCATGCACCCTTGAAGAGTGGTCTATTTTTGTTGAATCTCGATAGTAGTGATACACATATTCATAATATTGAAACCAAAAGATGCAGAGTTGATAATGATAGTGCAACTTATTTGTGGCACTGCCGTTTAGGTCATATCGGTGTAAAGCGCATGAAGAAACTCCATACTGATGGACTTTTGGAACCACTTGATTATGAATCACTTGGTACTTGCGAACCGTGCCTCATGGGCAAGATGACTAAAACACCGTTCTCCGGAACTATGGAGAGAGCAACAGATTTGTTGGAAATCATACATACAGATGTATGTGGTCCGATGAATGTTGAGGCTCGTGGCGGATATCGTTATTTTCTCACCTTCACAGATGATTTAAGCAGATATGGGTATATCTACTTAATGAAACATAAGTCTGAAACATTTGAAAAGTTCAAAGAATTTCAGAGTGAAGTTGAAAATCATCGTAACAAGAAAATAAAGTTTCTACGATCAGATCGTGGAGGAGAATATTTGAGTTACGAGTTTGGTCTACATTTGAAACAATGCGGAATAGTTTCGCAACTCACGCCACCCGGAACACCACAGCGTAATGGTGTGTCCGAACGTCGTAATCGCACTTTACTAGATATGGTGCGATCTATGATGTCTCTTACTGATTTACCGCTATCGTTTTGGGGTTATGCTTTAGAGACGGCTGCATTCACGTTAAATAGGGCACCATCAAAATCCGTTGAGACGACGCCTTATGAACTGTGGTTTGGCAAGAAACCAAAGTTGTCGTTTCTTAAAGTTTGGGGCTGCGATGCTTATGTGAAGAAACTTCAACCTGATAAGCTCGAACCCAAATCGGAGAAATGTGTCTTCATAGGATACCCAAAGGAGACTGTTGGGTATACCTTCTATCACAGATCCGAAGGCAAAACTTTTGTTGCTAAATTCGGAAATTTTCTAGAGAAGGAGTTTCTCTCGAAAGAAGTGAGTGGGAGGAAAGTAGAACTTGATGAGGTAACTATACCTGCTCCCTTATTGGAAAGTAGTTCATCACAGAAACCAGTTTCTGAGACACCTACACCAATTAGTGAGGAAGTTAATGATGATGATCATGAAACTTCAGATCAAGTTATTACTGAACCTCGTAGATCAACCAGAGTAAGATCCGCACCAGAGTGGTACGGTAATCCTGTTCTGGAAGTTATGTTACTAGACCATGACGAACCTACGAACTATGAAGAAGCGATGGTGAGCCCAGATTCCGCAAAATGGCTTGAGGCCATGAAATCTGAGATGGGATCCATGTATGAGAACAAAGTATGGACTTTGGTTGACTTGCCCAATGATCGGCAAGCCATTGAAAATAAATGGATCTTCAAGAAGAAGACTGACGCTGATGGTAATGTTACTGTCTATAAAGCTCGACTTGTTGCGAAAGGTTTTCGACAAGTTCAAGGGATTGACTACGATGAGACCTTCTCACCCGTAGCGATGCTTAAGTCTGTCCGAATCATGTTAGCAATTGCCGCATTTTATGATTATGAAATTTGGCAAATGGATGTCAAAACTGCATTCCTGAATGGATTTCTGGAAGAAGAGTTGTATATGATGCAACCAGAAGGTTTTGTCGATCCAAAGGGAGCTAACAAAGTGTGCAAGCTCCAGCGATCCATTTATGGACTGGTGCAAGCCTCTCGGAGTTGGAATAAACGCTTTGATAGTGTGATCAAAGCATTTGGTTTTATACAGACTTTTGGAGAAGCCTGTATTTACAAGAAAGTGAGTGGGAGCTCTGTAGCATTTCTGATATTATATGTGGATGACATATTACTGATTGGAAATGATATAGAATTTCTGGATAGCATAAAGGGATACTTGAATAAGAGTTTTTCAATGAAAGACCTCGGTGAAGCTGCGTATATATTGGGCATCAAGATCTATAGAGATAGATCAAGACGCTTAATTGGACTTTCACAAAGCACATACCTTGACAAAGTTTTGAAGAAGTTCAAAATGGATCAAGCAAAGAAAGGATTCTTGCCTGTGTTGCAAGGTGTGAAGTTGAGTAAGACTCAATGCCCGACCACTGCAGAAGATAGAGAGAAGATGAAAGATGTCCCCTATGCTTCAGCCATAGGCTCTATCATGTATGCAATGCTGTGTACCAGACCTGATGTATGCCTTGCTATAAGTCTAGCAGGAAGGTACCAAAGTAATCCAGGAGTGGATCACTGGACAGCGGTCAAGAACATCCTGAAATACCTGAAAAGGACTAAGGATATGTTTCTCGTATATGGAGGTGACAAAGAGCTCATCGTAAATGGTTACGTTGATGCAAGCTTTGACACTGATCCGGACGATTCTAAATCGCAAACCGGATACGTATTTACATTGAACGGTGGAGCTGTCAGTTGGTGCAGTTCTAAACAAAGCGTCGTGGCGGGATCTACATGTGAAGCGGAGTACATAGCTGCTTCGGAAGCAGCAAATGAAGGAGTCTGGATGAAGGAGTTCATATCCGATCTAGGTGTCATACCTAGTGCATCGGGTCCTATGAAAATCTTTTGTGACAATACTGGTGCAATTGCCTTGGCAAAGGAATCCAGATTTCACAAGAGAACCAAGCACATCAAAAGACGCTTCAATTCCATCCGGGATTTAGTCCAGGTGGGAGACATAGAAATTTGCAAGATACATACGGATCTGAATGTTGCAGACCCGTTGACTAAGCCTCTTCCACGAGCAAAACATGATCAGCACCAAGGCTCCATGGGTGTAAGAATCATTACTGTGTAATCTAGATTATTGACTCTAGTGCAAGTGGGAGACTGAAGGAAATATGCCCTAGAGGCAATAATAAAGTATTATTTATTTCCTTGTATCATGATAAATGTTTATTATTCATGCTAGAATTGTATTAACCGGAAACATAATACATGTGTGAATATATAGACAAACAGAGTGTCACTAGTATGCCTCTACTTGACTAGCTCGTTAATCAAAGATGGTTATGTTTCCTAGCCATAGACATAAGTTGTCATTTGATTAACGAGATCACCTCATTAGGAGAATGACGTGATTGACTTGACCCATTCCGTTAGCTTAGCACTCGATCGTTTAGTATGTTGCTATTGCTTTCTTCATGACTTATACATGTTCCTATGACTATGAGATTATGCAACTCCCGTTTACCGGAGGAACACTTTGTGTGCTACCAAACGTCACAACGTAAATGGGTGATTATAAAGGTGCTCTACAGGTGTCTCCAAAGGTACTTGTTGGGTTGGCGTATTTCGAGATTAGGATTTGTCACTCCAATTGTCGGAGAGGTATCTCTGGGCCCACTCGGTAATGCACATCACTATAAGCCTTGCAAGCATTGTGACTAATGAGTTAGTTGCGGGATGATGTGTTACGGAACGAGTAAAGAGACTTGCCGGTAACGAGATTGAACTAGGTATCGAGATACCGACGATCAAATCTCGGGCAAGTAACATACCGGTGACAAAGGGAACAACGTATGTTGTTATGCGGTCTGACCGATAAAGATCTTCGTAGAATATGTGGGAGCCAATATGGGCATCCAGGTCCCGCTATTGGTTATTGACCGGAGACGTGTCTCGGTCATGTCTACATAGTTCTCGAACCCGTAGGGTCCGCACGCTTAACGTTACGATGACAGTTTTATTGAGTTTTGATGTACCGAAGGAGTTCGGAGTCCCGGATGAGATCGGGGATATGACGAGGAGTCTCGAAATGGTCGAGACGTAAAATCGATATATTGGACGACTATATTCGGACTTCGGAAAGGTTCCGAGTGATTCGGGTATTTTTCGGAGTACCGGAGAGTTACGGGAATTCGTATTGGGCCTTAATGGGCCATACGGGAAAGGAGAGAAAGGCCTCAAAAGGTGGCCGCACCCCTCCCCATGGTCTGGTCCGAATTGGACTAGGGAAGGGGGGCGCACCCTTCCTTCTTTCTCCTTCCCCCTTCCCTTCTCCTACTCCCACAAGGAAAGGAGGAGTCCTACTCCCGGTGGGAGTAGGACTCCCCCCTATGGCGCGCCTCTCCCCTTGGCCGGCTGCCTCCCCCTTGCTCCTTTATATACGGGGGCAGGGGGCACCCCAGAGACACAACAATTGATCCTTGAGATCTCTTAGCCGTGTGCGGTGCCCCCCTCCACCATATTACACCTCGATAATACCGTTGCGGAGCTTAGGCGAAGCCCTGCGTCGGTGGAACATCATCATCGTCACCACGCCGTCGTGCTGACGAAACTCTCCCTCAACACTCGGCTGGATCGGAGTTCGAGGGACGTCATCGAGCTGAACGTGTGTAGAACTCGGAGGTGCCGTACGTTCGGTACTTGATCGGTCGGACCGTGAAGACGTACGACTACATCAACCGCGTTGTGATAATGCTTCCGCTGTCGGTCTACGAGGGTACGTGGACAACACTCTCCCCTCTCGTTGCTATGCATCACCATGATCTTGCGTGTGCGTAGGAATTTTTTTGAAATTACTACGTTCCCCAACAGTGGCATCCGAGCCTGGTTTTATGCGTTGATGCTATGCACGAGTAGAACACAAGTGAGTTGTGGGCGATATAAGTCATACTTCTTACCAGCATGTCATACTTTGGTTCAGCGGTATTGTGAGATGAAGCGGCCTGGACCGACATTACGCGTACGCTTACGCGAGACTGGTTTCACCGTTGCGAGCACTTGTTGCTTAAAGGTGACCGGCGGGTGTCTGTCTCTCACACTTTAGTTGAACCGAGTGTGGCTACGCCCGGTCCTTGCGAAGGTTAAAACAGCACCAACTTGACAAACTATCGTTGTGGTTTTGATGCGTAGGTAAGAACGGTTCTTGCTAAGCCCGTAGCAGCCACGTAAAATATGCAACAACAGAGTAGAGGACGTCTAACTTGTTTTTGCAGGGCATGTTGTGATGTGATATGGTCAAGACATGATGTGATATAATGTGTTGTATGAGATGATCATGTTTTGTAACCGAGTTATCGGCAACTGGCAGGAGCCATATGGTTGTCGCTTTATTGTATGAGATGCAATCGCCATGTAATAGTTTTACTTTATCACTAAGCGGTAGCGATAGTCGTAAAAGCAATAAGTTGGCGAAACGACAACGATGCTACGATGGAGATCAAGGTGTCGCGCCGGTGACGATGGTGATCATGACGGTGCTTCGGAGATGGAGATCACAAGCACGGTGATTCGGAGATGGAGATGACAAGCACAAGATGATGATGGCCATATCATATCACTTATATTGATTGCATGTGATGTTAATCCTTTATGCATCTTATCTTGCTTTGTTTGACGGTAGCATTATAAGATGATCCTTCACTAAATTATCAAAGTATAAGTGTTCTCCCTGAGTATGCACCGTTGCGAAAGTTCTTCGTGCTGAGACACCACGTGATGATCGGGTGTGATAGGCTCTACGTTCAAATACAACGGGTGCAAAACAGTTGCACACGCGGAATACTCAGGTTAAACTTGACGAGCCTAGCATATAACAGATATGGCCTCGGAACACGGAGACCGAAAGGTGGAACATCATCATCGTCACCACGCCGTCGTGCTGACGAAACTCTCCCTCAACACTCGGCTGGATCGGAGTTCGAGGGATGTCATCGAGCTGAACGTGTGTAGAACTCGGAGGTGCCGTACGTTCGGTAGTTGATCGGTCGGACCATGAAGACGTACGACTACATCAACCGCGTTGTGATAACGCTTCCGATGTCGGTCTACGAGGGTACGTGGACAACACTCTCCCCTCTCGTTGCTATGCATCACCATGATCTTGCGTGTGCGTAGGAATTTTTTTGAAATTACTACGTTCCCCAACTGCAGCCCCCCTTTCCTTCTCCCTCTCCTTCCCCCTTTCCCCCTCCGTAAGAAGGGGGAGGCCGAATTGGACATGGAGTCCAAGTAGGACTCCTCCCCCTTGGGGGTGCACCTACACCGGCCTCCTCCCTCCCCCTCCTTTATATACGGGGGCAAGGGGGCACCCCAAAGCACATCAATTGTTTCTTAGCCTTGTGCGGTGCCCCCTCCACCGTTTACTCCTCCGGTCATATTGTCGTAGTGCTTAGGCGAAGCCCTGGGCGGATCACATCACCATCACCATCACCACGCCATCATGCTGACGAAACTCTCCTTGGACACTTTGCTGGATCAAGAGTTCGAGGGACGTCATCGAGCTGAACGTGTGCTAAACTCGGAGCTGCCGTACGTTCGGTACTTGATCGATCGGATCGTGAAGAAGTTCGACTACATCAACCGCATTAAACTAACGCTTCCGCTTTCGGTCTACGAGGGTACATGGACACACTCTCCCCCTCTCGTTGTTATGCATCTCCTAGATAGATCTTGCGTGAGCGTAGGAATTTTTTGAAATTGCATGCTACGTTTCCCAATAGTGGCATCAGTGCTAGGTCTATGCGTAGATGATATGCACGAGTAGAACATAAAGAGTTGTGGGCGATAATAGTCGTACTGCTTACCACCAACGTCTTATTTTGATTCGGTGGTATTGTTGGATGAAGAGGCCCGGACCAACCTTACATGACCACGTTCGTGAGACCGGTTCCGCCGACAGACATGCAACTTGTTTTGCATAAAGGTGGCTGACGGGTGTCTGTTTCTCTAACTTTAGTTGAATCGAATTTGACTACGGTCGGTCCTTGTTGAAGGTTAAAACATTACACTTGACGAAAAATCATTGTGGTTTTGATGCGTAGGTAAGAACGGTTCTTACTAGAAGCCCGTAGCAGCCACGTAAAACTTGCAACAACAAAGTAGACGGCGTCTAACTTGTTTTTGTAGGGCATGTTGTGATGTGATATGGTCAAGACATGATGTGATATACGTTGTTGTATGAGATGATCATGTTTTGTAAAAGTTATCGGCAACTGGCAGGAGCCTTATCATTGTCGCTTTATTGTATGAAATGCAAACGCCATGTAATGTCTTTACTTTATCACTATGCGTTAGCGATAGTTGTAGAAGCAATAATTGGTGAGACGACCACGACGCTACGATGGAGATCAAGGTGTCAAGCCGGTGACAATGGAGATCATGATGGTGCTTTGGAGATGGAGATCAAAGGCACAAGATGATGATGGCCATATCATGTCACATATTTTGATTGCATGTGATGTGTCGGAGTAATTGGCCACGGGTAGCCTCATCGGCCCCCCATGGCGCTTCAAGACATCGGGGCCGGCTGCTCCCTCCAGATTCGAAGAGCCAAGCGCCGCCTCCTCGCGGCCGGCTGGTCCAAGCGGCCGGCTGCCAGGAGGCAGCAAAGCCCAGCAGGCGGCCATGAGGTGGGCCTGCTCCTAGCAGGCGGCCCTAGGCGTCCTCAAAATCTGCATCCACATAAATCAGATGAGACAAGGCGTGGCTACAGCACGCCTTGCCACCCCCGAATCTAGGGCCAAGCGTAGCTACCGTGCATCGTACCAGACGGAGATCTCCCGTCCGGCACGGCACTATTGCCACGCTGCCCATGACATCACCCCTGTCAGAAGGAACCATGCTCCCACGACGGGCTGTCGGTACGGCCCACAAGCGGCGGGCCCCACCTGACTGCGAGAAGCTAGAGAGTGGCCATCCCTTGCCAGTGGGCTCAAGGGAGGCCAACCGACGACCAGGCGGCCCTCCCCTCTCCTGGGGATTTGTGCGTCATTAATCAGAAGAGACGGGGAGTGGCTACAGTGAGCGCCCGCCAGGCCGCGGTACTGTAGCCACGCCTCCCCGACAAAGCATGCATCATTACCAGCACAACTAAAGTGCTGAGCAGCCGGCAAGACCCGCGAGCGGCAGGCGCGGCCTGTCGGCCAAGTACGAGACAGCCGGCGGGGCCCACCAGGTGGCAGGCCCCATCAGCCAGCGGAGAAGCCGGCGACCAGAGACACTGACAGTTGGGTCCTACACCCGGCCAGATTACGTTTGTACCCCTGGGGAGTAGGCCTATATAAACCCCCAGGGCACCCATGCAAAGGGTTCAGATTTTAGTTCATCTACACCCACATATAGAGAGAGGAAGCTAGGGCTAAACTTGTTCTTCTTCCCCCCTAGAGAAACAGCTGAAGGAGCAAGCTTGTTGATACGTCCACTTTGCATGATGCTTTTATATCAATATTTATTGCATTATGGGCTGTTATTACACATTATGTCACAATACTTATGCCTATTCTCTCTTATTTTACAAGGTTTACATGAAGAGGGAGAATGCCGGCAGCTGGAATTCTGGGCTGGAAAAGGAGCAAATATTCGAGACCTATTCTGCACAACTCCAAAAGTCCTGAAACTCCACGGAAGTCATTTTCGGGATTTATAAAAAATACTGAGCGAAGAAAATACCAGAGGGGGCCCACACCCTAGCCACGAGGGTGGGGGCGCGCCTTACCCCCCTGGGCGCGCCTCCTGCCTTGTGGGCCCCCTGGCTGGCCTCCGGTGTCCATCTTCTTCTATATGAAGTCTTTTACCCTGGAAAAAATCATAGGCAAGCTTACGGGACGAAACTCCGCCGCCACGAGGCCGAACCTTGGCGGAACCAATCTAGGGCTCAGGCGGAGCTGTTCTGCTGGGGAAACTTCCCTCCGGGAGGGGGGAAATCATCGCCATCGTCATCACCAACGATCCTCTCTTGGGAGGGGGTCAATCTACATCAACATCTTCACCAACACCATCTCCTCTCAAACCCTAGTTCATCTCTTGTATCCAATCTTTGTCTCATAGCCTGAGATTGGTACCTGTAGGTTGCTAGTAGTGTTGATTACTCCTTGTAGTTGATGCTAGTTGGTTTATTTGGTGGAAGATCATATGTTCAGATCCATTATGCATATTAATACCCCTCTGATTATGAACATGAATATGATTTGTGAGTAGTTACGTTTGTTCCCGAGGACATGGGAGAAGTCTTGCTATTAGTAGTCATGTGAATTTGGTATTCGTTCGATATTTTGATGAGATGTATGTTGTCTCTCCTCTAGTGGTGTTATGTGAACGTCGACTACATGACACTTCACCATTGTTTGGGCCTAGAGGAAGGCATTGGGAAGTAATAAGTAGATGATGGGTTGCTAGAGTGACAGAAGCTTAAACCCTAGTTTATGCGTTGCTTCGTAAGGGGCTGATTTGGATCCATATGTTTCATGCTATGGTTAGGTTTACCTTAATACTTCTTTTGTAGTTGCGGATGCTTGCAATAGGAGTTAATCATAAGTGGGATGCTTGTCCAAGTAAGGACAGCACCCAAGAACCGGTCCACCCACATATCAAATTATCAAAGTACCGAACGCGAATCATATGAACGTGATGAAAACTAGCTTGACGATAATTCCCATGTGTCCTCGGGAGCGATTTTCTCTATATAAGAGTTTGTCCAGGCTTGTCCTTTGCTACAAAAAGGATTGGGCCATCTTGCTGCACTTTATTTACACTTGTTACTTGCTACCCGTTACAATTTATCTTATCACAAAACTATATGTTACCTATACTTTCAGCGCTTGCAGAGAATACCTTACCAAAAACCGCTTGTCATTTCCTTCTGCTCCTCGTTGGGTTCGACACTCTTACTTACAGAAAAGGCTACGATAGATCCCCTACACTTGTGGGTCATCAAGACTCTTTTCTGGCGCTGTTGCCGGGGAGTGAAGCGCCTTTGGTAGGTGGAATTTGGTAAGGAAAAATTTATATAGTGTGCTGAAATTTACTGTCACTTGTTACTATGGAAAGTAATCCTTTGAGGGGCTTGTTCGGGGTATCTTCACCCCGACCAGTAGAGCAAATAGTTTCTCCTCAACCTACTGAACCTACTGAAAAAGTTTACTTTGAAATTCCTTCGGGTATGATAGATAAACTGCTAGCTAATCCTTTTGCAGGAGATGGAACATTGCATCCCGATTTACACCTAATCTATGTGGATGAAGTTTGTGGATTATTTAAGCTTGCAGGTATGCCCGATGATGTTATCAAGAAGAAGGTCTTCCCTTTATCTTTGAAGGGAGATGCATTGACATGGTATTGGCTATGTGATGATATGGGATCATGGGACTACAAGCGATTGAAATTGGAATTTCATCAGAAGTTTTATCCTATGCATCTAGTTCATCGTGATCGTAATTATATATATAATTTTTGGCCTCGCGAAGGAGAAAGCATCGCTCAAGCTTGGGGGAGGATTAAGTCAATGTTTGCGCCTTATCCCGTTTCCAGGCACCGGCGACGTCTTATTAGCCTCCTCCATGATAAGCCATCCTTTGGCATATGTCGCACGACACCCCCGACATTTGGTGCCCACCGTGGGGCTAGCTGCACCGTCGTCCGGAGATCTGTTCTGGACGGGAACCTTGTTCCTCCCTAGCGAGCGCAGCTAGCCTAGCACGCCTGATGGTGTTGACGCTGGCGCGCTGCATGGCGCTGAGCTTGCCAGCACGACAAGCTGCCTCGCCGACCTCATAGGCGAGATCTGCCTCCCCGACGACCCCGCGCCCGACGCGGGAGTAGCTAGCTCTGAGAGCTGCCTGGTTGACCTCCTTGGCATACTCGACATCACCAATGAGCCGGCCTTCGACCTGGAGTCGATCGGCTCCACCGACCCGATACTTGTCGACTCCGACACGACATCGCTCGACGCCTTCCCTACCAACGTGGTGATCATCGACGACCCGCTCCCTCGCGCCGACAGCGGCGGCAGCACCGTCACGGAGGTGATCGTCATCAGCCATGACGGAGCCTCTGGTGGGGATGCCCAAGACCCACTCCAGGCGGCGCTGCGAGATCTCTCTGCACCCATTGCAGAGGATGTCGACGCCGAGACGCTGGAAGCCCGCCGCTCTCGCTCGTCGAAAGCGCCAAGAAGTTGGCCACCATGAGACGCCTCTCAGAGGCCTACCAGCGCGAGATCGACCGCGCTGTTGGCGGCACGCCGGCTGCCGGCGGGCCCAGCCGCATTGGCACGGTCCGACAGCATGGCGCAACCATCGCTAGCATGTTCGGGGCAGATCGCCCTGTCTATGCCACGCCCATGGAAAACATACGAGCTGCCCAGGTGGCAGCAGACGAGCTAGACCACCTCGAGGGCGACGAGCGTTGCTACATGATAGAGCGCGTTCAGCAGCTCATTGACGCGGCTGCCGCGCAGCAAGAAGCCGGCTGCCGCGCCAACGAACCCGGCCGGCGTGATGACAACCCGCCCCCTCGCCGAGAGCAATGCGCGACCTCCCGCACACCGATAGGCGGCATTCGCGACAAGCATGACAAGGAGCCGGCAGCAAGCCGCAACCGCACACACCTCACCATCGAGCGTGACCAAGACGGTCGCCCTCGAGCAGTGGAATGATGGGACGATTGTCCACCTCCTCCTCCTTCTCGGAGGGAGAGGCGCGCTTCCCCGCCGCCTGTTGACCACCCAACTCTCGGCGACTGGCTGGGCCGCCGAGAGGGAATCGGAGAAAATGACGCCCGCCACCGGATCGATCGTCTCAATCGATCCTTGGTGCTAGAAGAGGAAGATGCATTGGGCCCGCCCTGTTTCGGCCCCCGCATCCGCGACGAGCCCTTTCCCAAAGGGTTCACGCTTCCACGAGATACACCCAAGTACAACGGCTCCGTGAAGCCGGAAGACTGGCTGGTCGACTACTCCACGGCCGTCAGCATAGCAAACGGCAACAAGCGCGTTGCCGTAAAGTACGTTTCGCTCATGCTCTAGGGCACAGCCCGGACATGGCTGAACAGCCTGAAGCCCCGCAGCATCAACAGCTGGGTAGATTTCACTGAAGTCTTCGTCCGCAACTTCACCAGCACCTACAAGCAGCCACCCAAGCCCCGCCAGCTCTCATTGTGTGTCCAGGGCCCTAATGAGTCCACCCGCGACTACTTGACGTGGTGGGCTGAACTGCGCAACTCCTGCAAAGGGGTGCACGAGGTGCAGGCCATAGAATACTTCACTGTTGGGCGCCGAGAGGGCACCTTACTCAAGCACCGACTCCTGTGCGACGAGCCGGCCACACTCGACGAGCTGCTGATCATAGCAGACAAGTACGCCACTGCCGACTCTTCCATGAAGTCGGAGCTTCGAGTGGATACCTCTGGGAAGGTGCTCCCTCCGGCTCCTCGGATGCCGGCTGGAGACAACAGTCGGCGCCAGCAGCCGAACGACAACAAATGCGAAGCCCCGCAGCCGGCTTCCACCAGCCGGCAGGTGGCGACAGTTGAGGATCAGCAACCTGAAGGACAACCCCTCCCCAAGCGCCAGAAGGGCGGCAAGCCAGTTTGGTTGCCTGCTTTCTCCTTTGAGCAGACCCTCGATGCCCCTTGCAAGTTCCACAGCGGTGCGAAGCCGTCCAACCATACAACTCGGAAGTGCCACTGGCTCATCCGCATCGCCAAGGGAGAAGGACTGCCCCCTCCGCCTGCTGGCCCGCCGGCTCCGCCTCCCCAGCAGCCGGCCGCCCGTCCAGCAGTCGGTGCAGTACAAGATGATTACCCCAAGAACATGGTGCCTATGTTGTCTTCACCAGTGTGGCCAGCGATAGACACAGCCGGCGTCAGGAGTATCATGAAGTGAACGCCGTTGCCACGGCAGCGTCAGAGTTCATCCACTGGTCTGAGAAGCCTATCAGTTGGAGCCAAGCTGACCACCCGGAAGTGATGCCTTTTCTCCAGGTTCCTATGCCCTAGTGTTGGATGCTACCCTTGCAACAGAGTGGCAAGCTGCTCGTTTCTCCCGGATTCTGATAGAAGGCGGTAGTAGCATCAACATCCTTTACCGCGATACCATGGAGAAGTTGAAGGTCAAAGAGAAGCAGCTGCTGCCCAGTCGGACTGTATTTCATGGCATTGTGCGCGACATGTCCTGCTCACCAATTGGCAAAGTCAAGATAGATGTCCTCTTCGGAGACAAGGATCATTTCCGCCGAGAAGCAATTTTGTTTGAGGTGGTTGATCTGGAGAGTCCTTACCATGTGCTCCTAGGCTGGCCTGCTCTAGCCAAGTTCATGGCGGTGCCTCATTATGCCTACCTCAAGATGAAGATGCCAGGAACCAAGGGCATTATCACGATCAATGGAGACTATGAGAAGTCGTCCGCCTGTGCTGCAGCCAGCAGCCGGCTGGCCAAGTCCCTCGTGATTGCGGCTGAGAAGAAGCTCCTGGACCGGGTGGTGGCCATGGCCGGCAAGCAGCCGGACCTGTCACCACAACCCAAAGAGTCAGAGACTGAGGGCTCCTTCAAGCCGGGTAAAGAAACAAAGAAGATCCCCTTGGACCCCGAGCACCCGGAGAGGCACGCTATCATAGGTGCCAACCTTGATAGCAAATAGGAAAGCGAGCTCGTTGATTTCCTCCGTGAGAATCGGGATATGTTCGCATGGTCTCCCAAAGACATGCCAGGTGTTCCGATGGATTTCGCCGAGCACAAGCTACATGTTAGAGCAGACGCCAAACCAGTCAGACAGCCCCTCCGCCAACTGTCGGAGGAGGAGAGAAGAATTGTTGGTCAAGAGATAGCCCAACTCCTGACAGCCAGCTTTATTATGGAAGTATTTTTTCCAGAATGGCTTGCCAACCCAGTCCTTGTGCTGAAGAAGAACAAAAAGTGGCGCATGTGCATTGATTACACCAGTCTCAACAAATCCTGCCCCAAGGATCCGTTTGCCTTGCCACAGATTGACCAAGTGATAGACTCCACAGCCGGATGCGAGCTGTTGAGTTTCTTGGATGCCTACTTAGGTTACCACCAGATCAAGTTGAGCCCGGCAGACCGTCTGAAGACCGCCTTCATCACACCATTTGGAGCCTTCTGCTACCTGACCATGACATTCAGCTTGAGAAATGCCGGTGCCACGTTTCAGCGTTGCATGCAGAAGTGCCTCCTCAAGCAACTCGGCAGGAATTCGCACGTCTATGTAGACGATATTGTGGTGAAGACGGAGAAGCGCGGTACCCTTTTGGAAGATCTCAAGGAGACCTTTGAGAATTGTGCCGGTTTCAGATCAAGCTCAACCCGGAGAAGTGCATGTTCGGAGTACCAGCCGGCCATCTCCTTGGCTTCCTGGTCTCAGAGCGCGGCATCGAGTGCAACCCTGTGAAAATCAAGGCCATTGAGAGCATGGAGAAGCCTACCCGACTGAGAGACGTCCAGAAGTTTACCGGCTATTTGGCATCCATCAGCCGCTTCATCAGTTAGCTGGGCGAGAAGGCCCTTCCCCTGTACCAGCTCATGAAGAAGACCACTCATTTCGAGTGGAATGACAAGGCGGATGAAGCTTTTCTCCAATTAAAGAAGATGTTGACCATGCCGCCTGTCCTGGCGGCTCCGACTGCTAAAGAGCCCATGTACCTCTACATCGCCGCGACCAGTCGGGTGGTCAGCACTGTCGTAGTAGTGGAGCGCCTAGAGGACGGCAAGGCACAGCTGGTCCAGAGGCCTGTGTACTATTTGAGCGAGGTATTGTCAACCTCGAAGCAGAACTACCCTCACTACCAGAAGATGTGCTACGGCGTGCATTTTGCCGCCAAGAAGCTGAATCCATATTTCCAAGAGCACCCAATCACGGTTGTCTGCACTGCCCCGATTGCTGAGATCATTGGCAGCAAAGATGCGTCTGGCCGAGTGGCCAAATGGGCCATTGAGT
This sequence comes from Triticum aestivum, assembly GCF_018294505.1. Lineage (NCBI taxonomy): Eukaryota > Viridiplantae > Streptophyta > Magnoliopsida > Poales > Poaceae > Triticum > Triticum aestivum. Next base: position 391,712,954 of record NC_057808.1, read on the forward strand.
TGGCTCCCTACACCATCTTCTACCAGCCATGCACCGCCATCAAGTCCCAGGCACTGGCCGACTTCCTCATCGACTGGGCCAAGACCCAGTACCTGCCGCCAGCTCCGGACTCCACTCATTGGCGGATGCACTTCGATGGCTCGAAGATGCGCACCGGCTTCGGAGCCGGCATTGTCCTCACATCTCCCAAAGGCGACAAGCTCAGATACACATTGCAAATCCACTTCGCCGCCTCTAACAACGTGGCCGAGTATGAGGTGCTCGTACACGGACTCCGGCTGGCCAAAGAGCTCGGCATCCGCCGGATTCTGCGCTACGGTGACTCAGACTTGGTGGTCCAGCAGTCGTCTGGTGAATGGGACGCCAAGGATGCAAACATGGCGAGCTACCGCTTCCTCGTCCAACAACTCAGGGGATACTTTGAAGGGTGTGAGATCCTTCACGTGCCACGAAATGACAACGAGCAGGCAGACGCCTTGGGACGGATCGGCTCCACCCGTCAAGCAATAACAGCCGGCGTTTCCCTTCAGTGCCTTCACAAGCCATCGATCAAGCCTTCTCCAGAACCTGAGTCCATCTTCGTGCCGGCTCCTCCCGAAGCAGTCAGATCCGACTTAGGGGCCGCAGAGCCGGCACGAGGACTTCGGCAGGCGGCACGTGGACTGCAGCAGTCGCACCCGGCCCGGGCACTTCACAGCCCGGCCCAGGGGCTGCAGCAGTCAGCCCGGGGACTTCACCAAGCGGCTCGGGGACTGAAGCAGTCGCACCCGGCCCGGGGGCTGCGGCAGTCGGCTCGGAGACTTCAACGATGCGACAAGCGGCAACCAACTCCAACCCGCTACCTCCTAGCCCAGCCGCCCTAGTACAAGTGGCCATGGTGGCAGTAGAAGAAATTCAAGCACCATCATGGGTAGAGCCCACCCTCAAGTTTCTGGTGAATAGAGAGCTGCCGGCTGATGAGATCTTGGCCCGACAAGTGTAGCGCCGAGCAGGAGCCTACACGATAGTAAATCAAGAGCTTGTCAGACGCAGTGTGACTGGAGTCTTCCTGTGCTGCGTAGAACCATAGAAGGGCCAAGCAATCCTCAAAGATATCCACCAAGGTGAGTGCGGCCACCACGCGGCCTCCAGATCCCTTGTGGCCAAAGCCTTTCCCCATGGTTTCTTGTGGCCGACTGCTTTGGAGGACGCCAAGGATCTGGTCAAGCATTGCAAAGGGTGTCAGAAGTTCAGCTCACAGCAACATCTACCGGCTTCTACACTCAAGACCATTCCCCTGGCTTGGCCCTTTGCCGTCTGGGGGTTGGACATGGTGGGACCATTCAAGACAGCACGCGGCGACATGACCCATCTGCTCATCGCTGTGGACAAATTCACCAAGTGGATTGAAGCAAAGCCAATCAAGAAGTTGAATGGTCCGACTGCTGTGACCTTCATTGCAGACATCACCACCCGGTACGGCGTACCACACAGCATCATCACCGACAATGGCACAAATTTTGCCAAAGGAGCCTTGGCCCATTTCTGCACGACGCAGAGCATCCGACTGGACTTAGCGTCCGTTGCCCACCCGTAGTCAAACAGCCAAGTCGAGCGAGCAAACGGCCTCATCCTCTCTAGCATCAAGCCCCGACTGGTCGAGCCTCTGGAGCGGTTGGCCGGCTACTAGATCGACGAGCTGCCGGCCATCCTTTGGAGCCTCCGCACCACTCCGAACAAATCAACCGGCTTCACTCCATTCTTTCTCGTGTACGGTGCCAAGGCCGTCGTCCCAACTGACATTGAGTTTGACTCACCTCGCGTCACCATGTACACGGAAGCAGAGGCAAAGGAAGCACGAGAAGACGGTGTCGATCTGCTGGAACAGAGCCGGCTGTTCGCACTCAACCGGTCCGCTATCTACCAGCAGAGTCTACGCCGTTACCAAAGCCGGAACATCAAGCCAAGATCCTTCCGAGAGGGCGACCTTGTGCTCCAACTGATCCAGTGAACAACCGCCCATCACAAGCTCTCGGCCCCTTGGGAAGGCCCCTTCATCATCAGCAAAGCATTGGGAAACGACTCCTACTACCTCATCGACGCGCAGAAGCCCAGAGCACGCAAGAGAGACGATTCGGGCAAGGAGTCGGAGCGGCCGTGGAACGCAAATCTGCTCCGAAGATTTTACAATTGATTCAGTATGTACCACGCTACCTTTTGTATTAAGCACTAAGACATCGGGGGCCTCGAGGAGCACTCGGGGGCTACCCCTTTTTTCTATATGATAAGTTCTATGCCTATGAATGTGTTATTCCATTATTCTACCTGGCACCGGGTTTGACCAGTCGGCCTGGGGGCTTGCCGCCTTGTACTATGTTAATGCTACCTGCAGTCGGACAAGTAGTGTGCCGGCACCTAAGCCCTCTCTTGCCACAAGCCGCAGCTCGCAGAGCGACTGTCCGGCCGGCAAGAGATGAAGGCAGGAAACAGTGCCCACACGAAAAATGGCTAAGGACTAAAGCATTTGCATAGGCCGATTCGGCTCTTAACTCCGCTTACCGGCTGCTGAGCAGCCGGCCGGACGGTTTCTAACTTAATTTGCTACACTCTACCAAACGGCTAAAGTACTTGCCTTCGCAAAAACGGCCAAGTACTTGACGCAGCCACAGACCGCAGAGCAGCTGTCCGGCTGGCAAGACGACAACCAAGGGAAGGTGGCAAAGGAAAAATCCAAAGGAGTAGAAAAGCAAGACAAGATGGAAATCGGCAAGAGACGACTTTTACAGCAAAAGGCCCTTGGCCAGCATTCAACGGAGTTTGAATACACCCCCAGCGGGTGGAACTGCGCAGACTTAACAATTTTTGTTCAAGAGGTTACAAAATAGGAAAAGGAAAGATAACTCAACCGCCTAGGCCAGAGGAGCAGCAGCCGGATCAGAGGGGTCGGCGGAGGTCGAAGCTCCGGGTGGTGGAACAACCGACTGGTTGGTCTCATCCTGGTCAGCATCGGCGGCAGTCGGCTCGCCGGTGCTCTGTCCGTTGGTCGAGACTTGGTTAGGCTGACGCCGTCCGTCGTCTCCACCATCCGGCGCATCGTCTTCGCCGTCCTTGTCCTCATCCTCCTCCTCCTCGCCTTCATCGCTGGAGGCGATCTCCTCCACCGAGTCCTCGCCGCCTTCTAGATTCAGCCCAAACCAGTTGGGCGGCACCTCGACGCCCGCCTCATCTAGCTCAGGGAGGAAGACGCCGGTGTCCGTGTACTCGGCGATCGCCGCGGCACGATGATAAAGCTGGGGCACCACCGCCTCCAACTCCTCGCCGGCTTCGGCACGGAGAGTGGCCAGCTGGTCCAGGTTTAGCCCGGGGTACCACCCCTTGACGAACTCCAAGGCTCGGCGTGCGTCCACCCGGGCGGAGGAGCCCTTCCATGCCTCGATGCGGCCGATGGCCACCTCCAACTAGTCGGAGGTCCGACTGATGGTGCGCAGAAGAGGAGTACCCGGCCAGAGAGTAGAGACCACCTGGGCTCCGGCGTGCTGAAGACGGCGGAGAGCCCGATGCGCCGGCTAGAGACGAGCGTGGATGGCAAGCATCTGCTCGGCACGGGTCCAAGGGGCGTTGGGCGCGATCGTCGCACCAGCCAGCGTCCGCTCATCACGGTGAGCCTCGACGGCTTGACTGGCAGAAACGGAGTAGCTAGGAAAGTACTCTGCTCAAGGAAAGGAAAAAGAAGTGAGAAGTCAGAAGCCGGCTCGTAGGACAAGCTGGCAGGCAGAACAAGAAGAAGAAGAACAGCTCACCATCGGGCATATCCTCGATCTCGCCATAGCCGGCCTCTAGGGCCTTGTCCTTACCAGCCCAGTTCGAGCGCTGAGTCTTGAACTCGGTCTGGAGAGCCTCCTCCGCCTCCTTGAGCTTCTGCAGCTCCGCCTGGTGCTTGTCCGCCTAGTCAGCCAGCCGCTTGGCCAGGCGGTCGTGCTCCTGTTCCACCTTGCTGCGCTCCTCCTCCTTGGTGCGCAACGCAGTTTGAGCTTCGCCCAGTTTTTCGGTGTTCTGGGAACGGGGGTCCCCAGACTTGCCAGCCTGCGGCCCGCGGCGTGGCTAAGACAGCAGGCCGTACGACCCATCTTCATCAACAAGGCATCCAAGACCCTCGCGAGGCGGACGACGCAAGACCTCCTCAGGAGTGGCCTAGTTAGGCAGGCTCGCGTGGAGTGGAGATATCAAGGCGGGGCAAACCTCACGAGGCTCTCGTGACGTGAGCCATGACGATCAGCACCAGGCGGGCGCCAGCGCGCGCAGCGTCCTTGTTTCCTCTTTGGTGCTATGGAAGCAGGCGCAGGCGAGGAGTACCGAGGCATCATGCAAAGGTTGCTATATCGGTGCAATGAGACAAAGACTAGGAGGACGGGAAGATGGAGGTCATCGTGGAGCCCAAGACGACGTCACCACCAGAGCTTTTCGCAGGCGAAGACCGCTTTTGTCAGGATAGCTTGTACTAGCTGCCCCCTTCAAATTTGCCCGCCGTTGTTGGCTCCCTTCCCGCTCAGTATTTGGGGAGAGGACTAGGGCCTATATAAGTAGAGCTAGCCACCATAGTAGGGGGGATGGAGCAGTTCACCCAGCTCTCACCCGCTAAGTTCACCAAGCACAAGAACACCTCAACCTCAGGAGGCTGTTCTTCCCTCTGTACTGTTCATCATCAGCCCAAGAGGAAATCCACCACCACCACACTGGAGTAGGGTATTACACCACAGCGGTGACCCGAACCAGTATAAATCTCGTGTCTTCCTGTGTTGTGAGTTCGTCGAGTTTGTCCGCGAGATCTTAGCGAGCTAGGGCGTAGATCGGTAGGAGGGAAAGACTTCGCGCGCACCCCAGTGTTCGAACCTTAAGGGTTTGCCGGAACCCCACATCCGACACAGTTCCTGCCACAAGGTAGCTTTGGCTCCTGCAGAAGACAAGAGAGAAAAGACAATCAACAAATTAATAAGGAAAGAAGTAGTTGCCGGCAGATGCCGGGAGTTGCCCCCACACCGCCCGCAACAAGCACGGGCACAAGCATCGCCCCCCTTGGTCCCGGCGAGATGCCACGCTACTATCCTCCGGACGCCACGCTGGGCCGGGCAACATGGAGTGTGGGGCACTACGGCGAGGTGTTCGGGGTAATAGCCCCGGAAGCCTACGTGCCCCGCATGACGGACCAGGAGTACACACCGGAGGACGACCCCGGCTCGTTCGTTGGAGAAGATTGGGAAGAAGGGGCGCTAGGAGTCGAAGCCTTCCAGGAGCCGCCGGGGAACCACCACGACCGCGTGTGTAACGACCACTACAGGGTACCCCTAATCCCTCAGGAGCAAGCTTACGCAAACCATGAGTCGCAAGAGGAACAGATCACCACAACGGCCGGCGGCCTCAGCTCGGCGGCCTCCCTGCCGGCAGGGGGATCGCGTTGGGGGCTGTAGGAGAGGGGTCGGGAGCCAGGCCCCTCCCTGCGGCGCGTGAAGCCAGGGGACACCCGAAGGTAGGCCCTCTGCCGGGGAGGCTTCGACAACCCTTCCCCCGGCAGAGGACCTGTGGTCGCCGAGGGCACCGCTGGCGGCCTCTTTCCCTCTTTTGTGTCGTCCTGGCAACCGGTCGGCTCAAAGGAGGTCAAGGGTGGCGCAAGGCGGGGCCCTCGACTGGCGATATGAAGCAAGGCCGGTACCTGTGAAGAAGGCCAGTGCCTGTGAAGCTCGCCGCCCGTGACACTCTCACGTAATAATGAGTTGGGGCTGTACACGCCCCGGAGTCTCAGGAGCGCCGGCCTCAGGCCCTGGGGCTCCCTCCCACGCCTAGTGGTAGCACTTAGCTCCGCGCTGGTGAGAAGACTTGAAGACCGGAAGACTAGACTAGGTGCCGGACGCGGCCTTTTGCTTTGGATCTCTCTTTCTGTAGCTTTGCTTTCTGGATCTGGATTTAAGTTGAAGCCGAATTTTTATCGATGCTTGCGGGGGGTGCCTTTTCTCGTTCGAGCAATTTCTTGCCTTCTGGATCTCGTTTTGTCTGGGAATCATGTCCATCGCCTTTCCCTCACGAGCTCCTCGCGAGCTGGACTGCACAAAGCGCACGCTCGTCAAGCGCGCGCCAGCGCTGCGGCTGGTGCTCACACTACAAAAAAATACACTTCCGTGATGATACGTGTTTGTCATAGTAGGTCGCGTTTTTTGTCATGCATGTACATCCATGACAAATTTATGACAGAATCAAGATAGTCATACCTGTGCTATTGTAGAAGTGTTCCATGACATTACCAAAATTATCATCACGGAAGTGTCCACTTCCATGACGATAAATCGCGTGTCACAGAAGTGCTTTCGTCAAGGGTGAAGCTATCGGGTCGGGTTTTGGATCCGATAACCCGTTAACAGCCCCGACCAATGGGGATTTTCCACGTGTAAAATCATCATTGGCTGGAGGAAACACTTTGGGCTCATCGTTGGGACAGATGTCATCCACTCATTGGACAGAAGGCGCCTATGATACGTCGACACGTGGCACGGCCCAACAGAGGCCCATTCCTGTGAAAAGGCCGGCCCGTTTGACTTGGTCAAAAGGTGGCAGGCCGGCCCATGGAAAGCCTGTTAACGGCCTGTTCGCATATAGCCCATTTACAGCCCGCTAACCCAAGGCCCGTTACTCCCTATCCGAATTAGGCCCAGTAGCGTCATCTGGGCCATCCAATATGATTCCAGCCCGTTTTCACTTCTGGCCCATGTATGGCCCATGACGTCTTTCGGCCCATATGAGGCCCTATGTAACTCTTGGCCTATTAACGACCCGTGGTGAAACTGGCCCGTAATGAACAGTGTATCACTTTACACCCATTAACGGCCCGTGGTGAAACTGGCCCGTAATGAATAGTGTATCACTTTATACCCATTAACGGCCCGTTATTCCATTGGGCCGTTTCCAGCCCATGTTATCTTTCGGCCTTCTCAGAGCCCATTTATTCTTGGGCTCATTTCCAGCATTCGTTTACTTACGGCCCGTTACTGTCATTTTCTGCTTGTGGGCCAAATTCAGCCCGTGGTTACAGTCGGCCCGTTTGTGGTCCGTTAATACGTTGGGCCGTTTTCATAGCGTCATCAAATACGACCTATTAACGATGACCCGTTATGGTCGGCCCATGAACAGACGATTCCAACTCTAGCCCGTTTACGACCATAATGCGGCCTGTTATTGGCCCATGTTTGGCCAATCAATCATACGGCCCGTATAAGGCCCATTGATGATACGACCCGTAGAAGGCCCATTGTTTCTACGGCCCGTAGAAGGCCTACTGTTTCTACGGCCCGTAGAAGGCCCACTGTTTCTACGGCCCGTAGGAGGCCCAATGTCACTACAGTAAATATTAGCCCATGGTTATTGTGGCCTAGTTTTAAAAAATAGGTTATTGCAGCCACTAGCAAACCGCGGAAAAAGAACTGCACTGACTACAAGCAAACAAATAAACAAGACAACAAGGAAATAAATAAGCAAGCAACTTATGCTAGGCTATCACGGCTATTACACATATTACATCCACTGGGCATCAAAGTTCGCCACCAGTGCAAATATAGGGAACAAAGCAGCATATAAACGCCGCAGCAAAACAAGTCGAGAACTGAAAGCACTTCAGAAGAGTTCAAGAAACAATATCCTGGGTACCCATAATGCTGGCAAGATGCTTAGCAAGCTTATTAACTTTCTCTTGTTTGGCGCTTAAATCCTCCAGCGCTTGCTGTTGCACAAGAAAGTACGCATCTGAATTCCGCAGGGACTTCCTCAGTCCTTCGGCTTCTTGTCGCAGCATAGCTGACTGATGCCTTTTAGCTTGTAGCTGAGACTAAAGAAGCCGAAGTGATTCAGGCAGCGAGTTCAAAGAGCTTGTGCCAGCGGTACTGGCCAGTAACTCGAACACTACATCAACGCAGGACTGTGGGGTTTTCTCACTGTCTACAAGATCTTCTTTATCACCTTTCTTGGAGACCAACAGGGTTGTCTCACTATCTTGAACCTTATCTGCATTACTTTCTCTACCATTGCATAGTGGGGTGCTCTTCTCGAATATTTTGTTTGCATACTACAAGAGAAACAAGCAGACACATCACAGGTTTAGCTTGTAGTATACGAAACTCATTTTGGTAAACCGGTTCAGTAGTAAGGTGGACAGGATAACAGCATGAAACAAACATATATCTATGTACTGTGGTCACTGTATTGTCCATATCATTCTAGTTTATGTTCCCTAATCAAGATAGAGAGACAGTTCAACTCATATATTTTTAAGACACAGCAGCATAGACAGAATATAAGTGTGAGAAACTACACAGCATTGGCAGCACTTGTAATGTGCATCACATGAGAACATAACTGTTTATACAACTTAAACTGAAATCAACATAGAGCAACAAGTTAGAACAGCAATCTAGTTAAAGAAATAGGTTTAAAACATACCTGTTGCGCCATTGGAGTTTCAATTGGATCCTTCAAATTCGTAAGTAGTTGGTATGAGTAAATACAGTGATGCAACAACAAAGGAGTATGGACCATAGCTACGGAATCTGACCTGAGAACAGTTGCTCTTCTGCTCTAAACGTGGAGTTTGGGTTAGCTGTGGTGGTCTTCGTGCTTTGGGCACCGCAGTAGCTTTACAAACTGCTCGTGTGGGGGTACTCTGTGGTGGACATGGTGCTTTGTCAACTATAAGTGGGTTACTATCCGCTGGGGTTGCGGTTAGATGGGTTGTAGCTGGTTCTCTGCCCAATGGTGTAAGTGTGCAATCTGGAAGAGTCTCGATTATGTGTGGTGGGGCTAGTTTGTGGGCCAGTACAACCATGGTTCTATCTGCATCGACGGGTAGCACTGTCTTTTGTGAAGAACGGGTTTTTGCTCCCTTAGATACTGCCATCACCCCCTCCAATTCAAATGGCTGAGAAACAAGAAAAGAAATTGAACGTACAGACATTGTATGATAGACAGATGTGGTAATTCACATATATGTTGTCTAACCAAACAGGACAGCATGACACAATTTCACATATATGATGCCTAACTAAACAGGATAGCATGACACAGTTTCAGATATATGATGGATAACTTAACAGGATATAATGGCATAATTCAACATATGATGAGTACCTAAACAGGATGACATGACAAAACTATATGATGTATTTCTAAAATAGGTTGGGATGAAATAATTCACATACATGTTTTCTAAGTATACAGGATGGCATGATATAATTGACATAATTGATTCATATACTAAGCAGCTGGCACTCGCATGTATGATCTCTAAACTAAGCAGATAGAATTCAATATTGTGCATATGATGTCTAAACTAAGCAATGCAAGACACCATATGCATCATATGAGAAATATAAACATTGCAACTTAGAGCATACACCTCAGGTGGGATATAGGACTGGTCATCTGTCTCTGAATCCTCCTCTGAGGAGCTCCCTGTAACCATCGAGATATATGCTTCAACAGGTACCATTGCCTGCTCTGAAGACCTTGTTTTCACTCCAGATTTTTCCATAACCAGCTCAAATGGCTGATACACATGAAGAGTAGTTCAATATACACAGATTGTCGACAAATGGAATACGTAATGAAAAAAAAGATGGCATGAGATAATTCACATATATGATGCCTGGCTCCATGGCGGTGCATAACTCACATATATGATAACTGGCTGAAAAACATGGCATTGCATAATTCACATATCTGATATAGAAAGCAAACAGGAGGCATTCACACAAAGCATGTCTAATGTAAGCAGATGGCATGGCAATGCAAGACACCATATGCATGATATGAGCAATATAACCCAGCCAAGTTAGAGCATGCACCTTAGGGGGGGGATACGACTGGTCATCTCTCTCTGAATCCTCCTCTGAGGAGCTATCTGTAACCAGCAAGAAATCTGCATCGACAGGTAGCACTGACTGCTCAGAAGACCTTGTTTTCACTCCAGATTTTCCCATGACCGACTCAAATGGTTGATGCACAGGAAGAGTAGATGAATGTATAAACATTGTTGACAAATGGAATACATTATGGAAAAAAATATGGCACAGTACAATTCACATATACGATGACTGGCTAAACAGGATGGCATTGCATGATTCACGTATATGATGCCTGGCTAAAGAAGATGGCATTGCATAATTCCCATATACTCCCTCCATTCCTAAATATTTGTCCTTTTAGAGATTTCAAATGGACTACCACATACGGATGTATATAGACATATTTTAGAGTGTAGATCCACTCATTTTGTTCCGTATGTTGTCACTTGTTGAAATCTCTAAAAAGACAAATATTTAGGAATGGTGGGAGTATGATATAGAAACCAAACAGGTGGCATTCACACAAAGCAAATCTAAACTAAACTGATGACATATAAGATGTATAATGTAAGCAATGCAAGGCGCCATATGCATGATATGACCAACATCAGCATGCCAGGTGAGAGCAAACAGCTCAGGTGGTAAACAGGCGTGGTCGGCTCCTTCTGAATCTCCATCTGAACAGTTATCTTCCTCTGGAATACAATCTGGAAATGCAGGAGGGGGGGGGGGCACTTTGCCCACCATGGAGCGGCGTTTGCATGACATTATATTCGCACGCAACAGTCTTCTCTTTTTCTCTACATGTTCAGTACGATTGTGTACAATATCTGACATGCATAATAAAAAATAGTTAGATTTTGTAAGGCCTAAGGGGTGCATGCAAAAATCAAGAATGATGGTAGCAAACGAGTGGATGGATCCAAAACTAATGATAGCAGGTAGATTATAGCTCCAGTTTAAAAAGATAGACAATGGATCATCTACTGTTTGTTGCCCACCCAACATGAACCACATAGAAGACCCCAGATGAACCAGATAGTAGATAGATACTATTCGTTGCTGGCTCAATATGAGACCCATGGGCAATTCAAAACTCAAGATTGAACGATAAAGTAGCAGGTAATAATAACCGATGTATAACGTAAGCAAACACGAAAGACTGCGACCTCTCTTCCGGAACTGTGTAGTCCTCAGGTTCATCTGCTCAGTCGATGATGGTAATGCAGTTGGCGTGGCTGCCGGCAACGGGGAAGATGATCTGAGGAGGCGAAAGGAAGTCTACAGGGGGGATCTCTGCTGCAGTGAACGCTTCTATCGATGGTGCACCTTAGGTGGGGTGGATGACGGCACGGCAGGAGCAGGACATAACACACATAGTTTTCTTTGACGCCTATCTGAAATTGAAGTAAATCTGTAAGGGCTCCTTAGAATTGGAGGATTCTATAAATGCAGGGACAGGAAAAACACAGGAATAGGATAGGAATGCACGTGCAAAACAGAGCATTTGGAAACATAGGATTTCAGTCAACCTGGATGTTTGGCTCACATGAATTGGAACAACAGAGGAATGGAGAAACAAAGTGATGCGACGAGTGTACAACCTCTTTGGCATAGCCTTGTGGACCTCAGCATCATTGGGTTGGACGTGGAGGATGGTGATGATGCTGGTGTGACTGTCAGAGGCGGGGAAGAATATCCGAGGCCTCTAGAAACAGCGCCGAGGGTACTGCTCCGCTGTGATGGACGGTTCCGTCATTGGAGCAGCTCCCCTAAGGTGTACGGCGACGAGGCTGAAGCATGACAAGACAGACAACGTTAATCTGAAGTGGGACCCTAATATCATCTGGAATAGATGATGTAAAATACATCACCAAAAAGTGCTAGATGTAAAACGCATCAGCCGCGCCACGGCCGCTCCAACAGATGCTGTAAGTACTGTTCACTCTAAACTTAACTGAAGAAAATGAACTTCACAGTCGAAACTGAATTTTACTATTGAAACTGATTGAACTAGTAACAGAGCATTGCAATAGATGTTTAGGGCGTTCAAGCAATAGTACCAGAGAAGCAGTGATCTAAATCAGCAGACGCTCGAGCAGGGAACGCACTAGCAGAGAGCAAGTCGTGCAGTAGCACCGCGAGCGAGTGCTAAAGCAGCAACTCCTGTAGCTGCCGGAGGTCGGGCAGCAGCAGCAGCGCAAGCGAGAGCAAGAGCAGAGCAGCAGCATGAACGAAAGCAGGAGCAGTGCAGCAGCGCGACCGACAGCAAGAACAGAGCCGCAACGCAAGCAAGAGCCGGAGCAGCTGCAGCTAGTGCCATTGTGGAAGTCGCCGCCGATGAAGCAACGACATGGGGGAGAGACGCCGTGGATGATGTGGTCGGCGACGGCGCCGTCGATGGAGACACGCCATGTTTGCTCGGTATCGAGCACCGGCAGCCCCGTGAGATCGAATAGAAGATAAAATGCAGCGGTGAGTGCAGAACCTCCTTGGTGGCGCCGAGTTGGCCTCGGATTCATCGGAGGAATTGGTGAGGGTGCTGCGGTTCCGGTGGGGTAGGTCAAGACGGCGCTGTGGGGATTGAGGTGGCGCGATAGACGAGGCGAATGTCGGGGTAGCTCCTTGGAGGTGGAGGACGGGGCGGCTGATCCGGCGGGACAACGAGATCGACAACGGATCCTCATCCGGTGCGGTGGATGAGGGACGGCGAGCTGTTGCGGTGGACGACGTAGTCGGGGAAGAGTCTCCGGCTGGGCGGCGGCCGGGAGGCCGACGGAGGAGCGTGGGGTTTCGCGGGTTTTAGCGGCCTCAGTGTACGAATTGGGGGGGCGAAGGGGGAGGGGGGATCCAAGCTTAGGGACGCGCTTGTCCGAAATGTAGGGTAAGTTACCAGCGTACCCCCACCGGTTTTGACACCGCGACGTGGAGCTTCATTTCCGGCTGAGGGGTAGAAGGGGGATTTCGCGTGTCTGGGCTGCGGGAGCGATTTCGGATGAGGAGGGAGTTCTCGCGCGCGTCCAAATTTCGGGATAACAAGGCGCGGCGCGGGTTGAAGAAGCGGAAGTTTCAAAGCAGGTGAGACAAAAGATACTCGAGCTTCAAAATTTCGGGATAACAAGGTGCGGATTCCTTGTTCGGCAGAACAAACTTAACGTGTAAAAAAACAATTCATACAAGACACAAGAGAGACATGTCCCCTTTTACTATATTGCTATAGATGCATTGAAAAAACTACAAGAAAAATGTAAAAAAAATCGGGAGAACAAGATTACCCTGCACAGTACCAAATCGATTCGCACTTCCCTCAACAACAACAAAAAACAAATCAATTCCCACCAAAGAAAGAGTAATGTCCCTTTTTATATGATTACAGATGCCATGATCTCGAATTTCAATTTTTGAATCCACGTTATGTTGAATTCGAATATATCGTTAGGTGACCTTGCGGTTTATAATTGATGTAGTCGTACATTTTGATCTTCCATCATATATGAACATTTTACTCCACCATGTGAACATATATATTGTCGTCTACCATATGGACTAAATTTGAATCAATTTTCCTTATTTGAATAAGATTATTGTCAAGTTATACAATAATTTAAATATTATCTTGATAACAAAAAACATACATATAACAGTAATCATATTTCACTATGAATTACATGTACCATACGCTCTCCAATTCAAATATTTGTATCCATTTTATGTTGAATTCAAATCATAGTACATTATTGGTCTAGGTAGCGAGATGTTTGGGATAATCTAAACCCTGTTTTCATACGTATAATTTTTAGCTGAATTGGGACAAGTTTTGGTATACGCCTCTTGCAAAACCGGAGATTCTCTCAACAAGCCTCGTGGTTCTGAGAGGGAACGTGTCACCTTTGTGTGCGAAACGATATACACTGCCTCCCCCCTTATTTTATTTATAGAGGGAACATAGAACTATATAAGTGCCCTGTTAAATTTTGGAATTATTTCGGGTTCATTTGGCCTTTTTATACATTAATTGAGTTTCTGGACTTTTAATGTGCATAATCTAAATATGAATTGCATGCACATGCTCCGGTGCACCAAAGTGGGTTGAAAAATCACATGTGTGTCCTTGGTTGAATTTCTAGGTCCCATGGAAGAAATGAGAATGATATTCAAACATCTGGGCATCATGACTCGGCCGAGAACATCGAGAAACTTTGATTTTAAATTCATGTAAATCCAAAACTCGCCTGGAAATCATGAAACTTGGCATGGTGTCATGTCATGGCACTAACATGTTGTGTTAAAAAATTGGGCCGATTTGGAAGCTCGTGGTTCTAAGAGGGAACGTGCCACCTTTGAGTGTGAAACGATATACGCTGCCCCCCTTGAGTTTCTTAGCAAAGGCAAAATAGAACTACATTAGTGCCCTGTTAAATTTTGGAATTATTCCGGGTTCGTTTGTCGTTTTTTATACATTAATTGAGTTTCTGGTCATTTAATGTGCATAAGTCAAATTTGAACTACAAGCACATGCTCTCGTGCACCAAAGTTGGTTCAAAATTCACATTTGTGTCCTCGGGTGAATTTCTAGGTCCCATGCAAGAAATGAGAATAAAATTAAAACATCTGGGCATCGTGGCTCGGCCGAGAACATTGAGAAACTTGGTTTTAAAATTCTTGTAAATCCAAAACACGTCTGAAAATCATGAAACTTGGCATGGATGTCATGTCATGGTACAACCATGTTGTGGTAAAAAAATTGGCCGAATAGGAACAAATTTTGGTATAAGCTTCTTGCAAACCGAAGCTTCTCTCAAGACGGCTCGTGGTTCTGAGAGGGAACGTGCCACCTTTGAGTGCGAAACGATATACGTTGTCCCCCTTGAGTTTATTTACAAAGGCAACATAGAACTACATGAGTGCCCTGTTAAATTTTGGAATTATTCCGGCTTCGTTTGGCCTTATTTACACATTAATTGAGTTTTTGGTCATTTAATGTGCATAATTCAAATTTGAACTACAAGCACATGCTCCCGTGCACCAAAGTTGGTTGAAAAATCACATTTGTGTCCTCGGGTGAATTTCTACTCCCTCCTTCCATCTATATAGGTCCTAATGCGTTTTTCGAGGCTAACTTTGACCAAACGTTAGAGCAATAATATATGACATGCAACTTACACAAAGCATACCTTCAAATTTGTATGTCAAAGGAGCTTCCAATAATATAATTTTCATAGTATACATCTCATGTGCTATTAATCTTGTCAATAGTCAAAGGCTGTCTTGAAAAACACATTAGGCCCTATATAGATGGAAGGAGGGAGTAGGTCCCATGCAAAAAATGAGAATAAAATTCAAACATCTGGGCATCGTGGGTCGGTCGAGAACATTGAGAAACTTGGTTTTAAAATCATGAAACTTGGCATGGTGTCATGTCATGGTAGTACCATGCCGTGGTAAAAAAATTTGGCCGAATAGGAACAAATTTTGGTATAAGCTTCTTGCAAATCGGAGCTTCTCTCAAGAAGGCTCGTGGTTCTGGGAGGGAAGATGTCACCTTTGTGTGCATAATTCAAATTTGAAATACAAGCACATGTTCCAGTGCACCAAAGTTGGTTGAAAAATCACATGTGTGTCCTCAGGTAAATTTCTAGGTTCCATGCAAGAAATGGGAATGAAATTCAAAATTCTGGGCGGCGTGGCTGGGTTGGAAACATTGAGAAACTTAGTTTTTTAATTCTTGTAAATCCAAAACACGCATGAAAATAATGAAACTTGGCTTGGTGCCATGACATGGCACCAACATACTGTGGTAAATTTGCAGTCCGATTTGCGAAGGCGCACACATTAACAATCAGCAAAGTCATTTTGGAACAAGTACTGTCACGTTACAATCGGAAACACAAGTATTATTGAAACCGTTGGCGTTCTACTTACTAGTACCATTTACGTGCCGCCACGCGTCCCCATTTTTTATTAGCTAGGAGGCGCGGTGTAGGGTAGCTATTTGAGTACGAGAGGTGTGCGATCAGACCCCTGCGCGTGCTTATCGGGAGGAGAGCCCTTTGACCTCCATCTGCCGTCCACCTCTCTCCCAAGGTCTCCATTAATGGCGCCCGAGCCTCTGTTTAATGGCGTGGCTATGTCTCACTCGACTGAGATTTAAGAGAGAAAAAAGAAAATCTGAAAGCACGGATCTTGATGTAAGATCCGATGGACCTATATAGCATCTACTGCGACTTATAGCAAGACTGATGAATATATAAGGATGATTAATTTTTTTTATCAAAGAAGGGCTTGCCCCTTCCGATTTTCATTACTGAAAACCACCACAATTCACAAGAAGTTCAGCACAACTCGTTGAGAAACCACAATTCAAGGGGCGGAGGCACAAGGGGCAGTGGAGCACGGTGAGGTCCATCGAGACCTTAGAGAGCTCCATCGCCGGGTCCTGTTCGGTCTGCATGATCTCTCCCTCCTCGTGCACAACCATCTCTCGACTTGGGCCGGGGTATTACAAAGCTTTACCGTCACATATTTTATACTACTTCAAGGTGCATTAAATCAACACATGCAAGTATCAAAAGGAGAGTCACGCCATGCCTGCATGCGTTGTAATTAATGCATCGGTAAACACAAATTATTGAAATATATCGAGTGCAGTGCTTTGATGTGTCGCGTCAACTCGTACATCAACAAGAAGTTTGATTATCCTCTCCCATGCGGACTTAACTGCACCTGCCTTTGGCTGTATGACAGGTTGGCCACACACCTGTCGGGCCCACCTATCATACACGCAAAGGCAGGAGCATCCCTCCCTCGCCCATGAGCATGGTGGCTGGCAAGACTAGGAGAAGCTTTCGCTACACGCTCTCCCTCCCGCACGCGGTGGACATGCAGCAGTTCAATCGGTGTCAGATGGCCAGAAGCTTACTGTAGTACTCCTCCAGTGCAGTAGTACTCCATCATTGTTCGACTTCCCGAAGAGGCAAAGAGCCAAGCACAGCCCGGACGCTCGTGTGGCAGTTTCATGTGTAGAGTAGTCTAGGATAGCGTGTACGGTGCCTGTAAGCTTAAAATCGTTGGGGTCGGCTCCATGCTATGTGGCCGTCTCGAAGTTAAAATAAAATAAAATAGTCTTCTGGCCCTACCTGACACCCTGGTGATTGTAGTTTGCACGCTCATCTGGTCAAGACAGGAATATATATTTTAATTTGTTTTTTTTCGAAAAGGGGGGACTCCCCGGCCTCTGCATCAGAACGATGAATACGGCCACATATATTTTAATTTGTGGTGGGTAAATGTTAGAGGTTGCAGCAAATATATTGTACACTGCGGGTCTTTCAGGCAAGTTTAGAGGCAAGCATGTGGGGCCAGTGCTATGATGTGTCGCGTCAACTCGTACAACGAGGAGAAGCTTGATTTTACTACACGCCTTCTCCCTCACCCATGCGCGCGGTTGCTCGCAAACGAGGACATGCTTTTGCTTAGTAGTACTTCTACAACAAGCTATCCGTCCCGCTCGCGGTGGACGGACATGCAGCGGTGGATTCGACACTGTAGAAGCAGTAGTAGTAACATCATTGTTCGTCTTCTCGAAGAGGCGAAGAGCCAAGCGCAAACCGAACGTTGCAGTTGCGAACATTGAAGCACGCATATAGCCAGGCTCTTGCATGAGACAAAATTGCTATGTGAGCCCACTATTGTACTAGTACGTACAACTACTTGCTAGTATAGCCCTGTAAACCAGAAAGGAGTATTTGCCCTTCTAGAGATTTCAACAAGTGACTAGACTACACCGAGACGGAGTACATATGGAGCAAAATGAGTGAATCTGCACCGTAAATAAATACGTACTAGTTCTATCGTTTTCCTCTCCGAGGTGCACAATATTGAGTATACTGACTAGTCTCTTTTTGACACGCATTTACGTTTTTTTACACAGTACAGACGCAAGCGCTCATATACACGCGCATACACTCACACCTATGAACGCACACACGCACGGCACTATCATCTTGAAATTTACGAAGTCACCATAGGCACCTTGTCGTCTACAATGTAGGAAAATTATGAGGGGGGTCTCTCCAACAGTGTTCCTTGGCTCGCACCTAGCATCACGGTGGTAGAACTTGGAGTCATTCATCTGGTACACGTGGCATCTCAGATCTGGACACAAGGTGACGCGAACTCTCACTTCCTCCGCCATTTGAAGCGGCGCGCCGGTGGAGGGCTAGCATACTCCAATATTAGGTTGGCTCTATGTGATGTGGCAACTTCATATACTAACCGGATGCTGGCTATACTCCCTCTGTAAATAAATACATGGTGTATTGTTTTATTCCTATCGGCGAGGTAACTTAATGTCTTTTTGCTACTTAATAGGATTACATGCAATGAACTAACCACCGCATGTGATGTTTGGTAGTCTCAAGTCATTGAAAGCATGCACGGGAACGGAGGGGGATGCAGCTTCATTGACTTACTGCACGTGCCTTTGGGTGTATGACACGTCGGTCCAACGGGTGGCTGGCCAACCTGTCTTACAGCCAAAGGCAGGTGCAGTAGAGCGGCGAGGAGTAGATGGCCAACACGCACGTGAATTCAACGCAGTCTGCACTTCTCATATAAAGGCTCCCGCCAGTCCAATCTACGAAATCCTACGCACCTACGCACCTAAGGGCAAGAGTGATCACTCCAATCGCAAGATCAGTTGATTAGAAGCTAGACCCATGGAGGCGATGAGCACGAGCATCAGCCGGCTGTGCCAAATGGTCCACGACGCCGGCCTGCATCCTGGCACCGAGGAATATCTCCAGGTAGTGCTTGAGGCCGCCAGGGCGAGGGGCCGCTTGGATGACAGCTTTGTCTCCTTGTTCGACGAGGTCCTCGTCGGCTTCCTCGACAAGTTCACCGTCATCAAGAAGCTCGCGGACGACCTTGACGTACGCCTCCAGCCCACCCGCCCAGGCTTTGTGATGCCTGCCACCCTCAACAGCCTCTATGGTGACAACCTCTTTGACGCATTGGTGGCCCTGCGACTGCCCGCCGTTGTGCCGGAGAATGTCCACCTCGAGGCCGCGCTCGCCGCGCAGCGCGTGGCACAGCAAGACATCATCGACATAATCACCCACGTCTACGCGCAAATCATCCACAAGGACTACTACATGCAAGAGGAGGACGATAGGACGCTGGCCTTCTTGGACCGCAGGGCAACCTTGGACGGCATTGTTTAGAAGCACGTTGAGCTTGCCGCCAACGCCGCTGCTCCTCACACGTCGGTTGGTGACCCGGTGCACTAGGGCGTGAGGATGTCGTTGATGGATCCGTATGTATCTTTATCTTTCCGTCAAATCCATGTAGTAGTATATGGTACTACTAGTAATTATCTTACCTTTTGCATCAACTTCATAATTTTCCTACGTACTCCATGCATGAACCGTGCTAGAACCAAACTTCTCATTACTCTAGGGAAAATCGTTATTTCTATCTATCGGTCGCCCCATGGAGCAGAACCAAATTTTACAAGTTACAAGTTCAAAAGGAAAAGCCTGCCGTGTTCGCGTCGCACCCCCACATGGTTTGTCCGGCATGCCGCTCAAGGGGGAATGCGTGCTGTGTTGCATTTTAACTTACAAGTGGGACCGCAGTTGAGCAAACCGACTATCGGCAAACCCCCACCCCGCCCACCACGCGATGGCTGAGAAAACAGGAGGGAGAAGAGATGGCTGTAGCTAGCACGGACTCCAAGAAAATTGGTGTCGGATGGGACTCGTGTGGGTGGCGTGTGCCGTACTGCTAGACATGAATGCTAGTTATGGCCCATGCCACCCCACTATATCGAGGTGCTGGTTACTCCACTATATCGAGTACGTAGAACAAATTTCCTGGAGTCCGTGCTCGGCCCTCCTCTATCTCTCTTCTCAGCCAGCCAGCAGACGCGCGGAGCCCATCGTCTGTTTGCTCATATGCGGTCCCACATGTCAGTGAAAACGCAAGAGGACCCACTAAACCTGCACATCTTTCACCTCGACGTGCTGGTGATGAAAAAAAATCCAATAAAGATCTTTGGTGGCCGCTTTTGGAGTTACTCAAGAGTAGTAAGATTCTATTTACAGTTTAACCCAAGATGCACATCACGTGGCTTCACCTACCACTCTATTTTCTTGCATGACACGACCTGGATGCTGGATGTCCCACGTGTCGGCAAAAGAAGGAAGAACTCGACCAAATCTTCGGTTGTGCTCTCGGATTAGACTAGTTGTGCTAACTTAAAATTTTATTGTGTAGAATGGATGCAAGTTTTGGTATTGGGAAGAAGAGTACAATGATATATTGATAGAGCACAATTTAGTAGATGTTCTAGCACTTTTAGCTAGCATAGAGGCTAGATATGAGACTAGTGCACTTGTTGATAGAATAGAGGCTAGACACGTCTACTTCTTTACACTCGAAGAAGAAAGAAGCACGCAAGATCGAGCCTCCGCAGATCAACAATGAATGCATCGAGAAGGCACTAATCCAACTACAGGAGCAGTTATGGAAGTCAGATATCTTCTAAAATGTATTCTTGTGGTTCTTGTTTTCTTTGGTCTTGCTTTTCTAGTTAAAAAATTGGTGATGTATTTCCATGTACCAAAAAATCAATGATGAAAAAAAGATATGTGTTTGCAAAGAAAAATGTACGTGGCCGGGATGCGGTCGCGCGTTCGGCGCACGACCACCGCATCCAAGAAATGGCCCGGACACGACCCCATTGCCCTACCGAAATGGACAGAATCCGGGCAAAACAGAGGTCCGTTTGGGGTCGTGCGTTGGAGTTTGACTTACAAGTGGGACCGCACTTGAGGAAACTGACTATCGGCAAACCCCCACCTCGCCCGCCGCGTGTTGGCTGAGTTAGAGAAACGACTAGGTTGAAGAGATTGCTGTAGCACGGACTCCGAGAAATATGGTGTCAGATGGAAGTCGTGCTGGTGGTGTGTGCCGTACTCCTGGACGTGAATGCTTGTTCTGGCCCATGCCACCCTACTACTCCTAGTACTACTTATAGTAGTAGTATCGAGGATTCGAGGTGCTGGTTACGTACAGCGAACACATTAACATATGGCCCACCTCACACTGTGGCCAAATTTCCTGGAGTCTGTGCTAGGTTAAAAGTGTTCTTTGTGAGGATGGGTGGCTGGTCTCAAGTTTAAAAATTGTTGTATTACATACGTAGACGTAGAGATAGTGCAGCATGTGAAGCTAGTACAAATAGTGTACTATTGTTGATTGGCCTCATCCGATAACCTGTTGCAATGCACGTACAATTATGTATTCGGAAAATATTTTTTTGCCTCGTCGCAGCACCCACTCAGAGAAGCGACTCGATAGCCATTCATAAATTTAGTAAGTTTATCACAGGCATATCATTTTATTACACAGAACAGGTCATCAACCCACAACAACAATGAGGATAGATTATAAATACTAAAGTTTTCATCACACAACAAATAACAAGCAATGAAATGAACTTCAACTCAACCAATCCTCGGCGTTGGAAACGCTTGCTTTGAACCACAAGTGATTCTCTGGGAAGGGCCAGCTATTGTAAATCTCGAGGCCAATGCAGGACTGGTCATCTAGGTTGAAGCGGCCTACTATATCACGACCAGGGTAGGTAACCACCGAAATGTCCGACATATAGATACTATTGCTTCTCATAAATGGTAGTAACATTGTGTCAACAGCAGCTGGATCGACTTTCACCATCATTGGATAGTTTTGTCCAAGGAAGAGCGAGTTTACTCCAAGAGCGAGTTTACTCCAAGAGTACTAATAAATAACTTTGATGTGTCCCGTCAACTCGCAGAACGACGAGAAGCTTGCTTACTACGCCTTCTCCCTCGCCAACGCGTGCGCGGTGGCTCGCAGCACGAGGAGAAACTTTTGCTTACAAGCGGTGGACGTGCAGCAGTTCATTTGGTGTCAGATTGCCAGAAGTACTACTGTAGTACCATCATTATTGTTCGACTTCCGGAAGAGGAGAAGAGCCAAGCGCAAGGTCACCTACTAACCTAGTACAGTACTACTATAGCCAAAGCTGGTCCACCTTTTTAGAGCATGGTTAATAAATATAGGCGGCTCTTGCAGCGGCACATCATTTAGAGCAAGTACTCTCTTCGTAGGAACAAAGGAAGTGAAACAAAAGTTGGAGTGGATGCTAGATTGCCAATTAAAAGATGATTACATAGGAAAAAAAATCCTATAGCATTCTATCCTATGAATCAAACGACCAATGTAGGAAAATTATGAGGGGGGTCTCTCCAACAGTGTTCCTGGGCTCGCACCTAACATCATGGTGGTCGAACTTGGAGTCATTCATCTGGTACACGTGGCATCTCACATCTGGACACAAGGTGACGCGACGTCTCACTTCCTCCGCCATTTGAAGCGGCGCGCCGGTGGAGGGCTAGCATACTCCAATATTAGGTTGGCCCTATGTGATGTGGCAACTTCATATACTAACCGGATGCTGGCTATACTACTACGGTACTCACACTCCAAGAAGTGACTCGAAAACCATTCATAAATTGAGTCTATGACATGCGTTCGCAACTGAAATGTACCATTCATTAAATACAACAAGTCATCAACACACAACGACAACGAGGATACATGTTGGATTATAGATTATTTCCAACAAAACATTCTAGCAAATACTAAAGTTTTCATCACACAACAAATAGCAAGCAATGAAATGAATTTCAACTCAACCAATCCTCGTTGGAAACGCTTGCTTTGAAGCATAGCTGCTCTGGGAAGGGCCAGCTATTGTCAATATCGAGAGCAACGCAGGACTGATCATCCAGGCTGAAGCGGCATATATCAGGACCAGGGTAGGGAACCACCGAAATGTCCGAGTTATAGATACAGTTGCTTCTCATAAATGGTAGTAACGTTGTGTCAACAGCAGCTAGATCTCCTTTCACCATCATTGGATAGTTTGGTCCAAGGAAGAGCGAGTTTGTTCCAAGACTATCAATACTGAACCAGGGAGAAGGTGTTTGCGCTAGCACACTAGTATCCATCCTGAATACCATGCAACGGGTGTTGGAATAGGTCAGGAGAGGCCGACCATGGGAGACAACACCTGCTTCCTCAGTAGTAACAGTCTGAGTGCACTGTATACAGACAAGAAGAGGTGATCCATCGGAATTAGTTGCCAGGCGCCACTGAGTATATAAGTTCTGCTCCTCCTTATGCTCACCATCGTCATCTCCCCCTTGCTTATAAATTTTTTCAAGTATAGGTGGTGGAATGTTCACAGGACCTTGGAAACACAAGAAGAAGGTTAATTAGTAAAGGGAAACTTGCTAACCCGCATGCATGTGGATGAAGCAATTATAATTACGGTGGAAGACAAACGTACCGAAACTACGAGGATCCCATGCAAAAACAGTGCCACGAGTGGTGGCAGCAAACACAAGATCCTTGTATTCAATTGCATCACAGTACACATCCGTGTATAGAAACTGATTTTTGAGCAATATCCATCCAGTCGAACCACGAAGGACGGCAACAAGCTTGTCGAAGATAGCAACAACTTGATAGTTCTTGTAATTCCAAGAGCGGTTGGGAACTCGACAAATTGCTATCTTCAGTAGACGACAGTCACCATGATCGTATTTGAACGTACGTAGATCATCTGTTTGCTCAACCTCAGGGCACTCGGAGATTTTTGGAAGTGGAATCCGCTGACGAGTGTACACATTCACAAGTTCCCACTCACAATTGTACCCAATATAAACAACCCAATCTCCATTTGTGCCAGCCCAGGACTTACCCTTAAGCGATGGCATCTTGACATCACACGTATCATTATCAAGCGGCATCAACTTGCACAATGCGAGGCCTCCGTCGTCCGCGCCCATGCGAACAGGGTTATAGCAAAGAAGATAAGGGAGATCAAACCGCTCCTGGACCCTTGGGTTCCTTGCAATGATGTTATTAGTTCAGTCGAGAATGGGCTTGAACGAACCTGCCATGCTAGCCGAGGTTATGATGTCGCACCGATCAATGAGTTCCCCCACCACGTCATCTTTCAGATCAGGGCAAGAATAACGGGGTCGTTTCCGGCTTGTTCCCTCCATGGAGAAGACGATCGAACAATGGCAGAAGGAAGGGTGAAGGCAAATGGAGGAGGGAGGAAGAGCGTGCGACAGCAGTTCCAAATCGAGAGGGAAAGGCGAAGAGTCAGTTGACGGTTGCCAGTTTGCCACGGTACACGAAGAGGCGCCTCGGCCTACACGTCCTTTCAGAAATTGTACAAAAGGACCCGCCGTCGTCTCACTGACATGTTGGAACGGGACCACATGTCAACGAAAGATCGTGTATAATTTCTCGTGCAAAATGCGATCTGGCCGCGTTGGCCCGAGGTGCCGCATTATTTCTCGACTTTATTTTTTTAATGGCGTGC
The DNA here is from genome assembly GCF_018294505.1 of Triticum aestivum. Taxonomy (NCBI): domain Eukaryota; kingdom Viridiplantae; phylum Streptophyta; class Magnoliopsida; order Poales; family Poaceae; genus Triticum; species Triticum aestivum. The sequence goes on from NC_057808.1 coordinate 391,737,257, forward strand.
CGTTCAGTTTTGAAGCACGACTAACTGGTACTGTTTGCAGAGAAAATATAAACTACTCTACCACTACTCCACCTCTAGTACTAGTAGTATAAAAAAGATATATAGGTTGGAGCTTCAGAGCTTTCTTGCTAAGGGCTGCCCACTTGCTTTTCACACTATCACCCTCTCTCCAGATCTAAAAAAGACAGCCTCTTTCTCCCTCCTCACCGGTGGTCACAGATCCGCCGGGGAAGAAAAGGACGTGCAGTGTTTACGCACTCGTCGTCGGCGAGCGAGGTCACGCACTGACGACAAGGCCGTCCTCTCAGACCTAGTGCCCGCGCGGGATGGCCTCCGTCCCCAAGCTCGCTGTCGTAGTGCGTGTGGAGGACGATGACCACGAGCGAAGCCACTTCCCACCGACCCTCAGGTATGCTACCTCTTTTCGAACCATACCCTTGTTCTATTGCCCCATCTGCCATGTCGCTGCATGTGGATCTTTTTCCAGTCCACCATCTTCCCAATTTGCTATCCTCTGCTCTGCTGGTCACGCAGACGAAAACCTTAATTTGCACTATTAAAGGAAAGCCTACTTCATGCAGACTAATCCATGTCTGGGTTGAATGAGGAAAGGAAGGGAGACTGTACTGTCCAAGAGAGTAGGCATCGAACCCGCATCTAGGTTGAGACGGGGAAAATCAGTAGCTAAGGAACGAGTCTCGTGTCTCTTGGTTGAAGAAGGGTAGAAAGGCATGACAACGCAATAGAGAATGACCAGGTCGATCGGTTTGTTGTCCTCACATAGGAAAAAGGTGGCTAAACATAACAAAAATGGGACGTAATCCACATATGCTGCCTGGATATTTGTTGCTCTGGGCAACCATACCTCCCTCACCACTCTATGCGTCCGTGGAGGTACATCGTACTGGTGCGCCCACTGTCCGAATGGGCCTCGCATGCTCTTAGTCTAACTTTTTTGCTGTTAGTATAACGCCAGCAGTCAAGTCAAGCAATGCTACTGCTAAAGTGATGCCACATTTAACTAATGCCGCACTCAGTCTAATGCCACCGATAAGTTTAAGCAATGCCATTTAATGTCACTGGTTTATTTCAGGGTTAGCTGTTGATTGTGGATGTATTAAAGATTTTTCAACTAAGGCATTCTAATGATGTTGCACAGCCAGTATACCAACGATGAAACTTGTTACTACCTTCAGATTTTTGCACTGTCAATGCTTATAGATTACATACCTCACTTTCATGAGATAAGTTAAATTTTTTGTACTGTGTCACCAAAATGCCAAGGCGCTGATGTCATTTTATTTTGGTTAAACTGCACAAAAAATTATGAAGACAAGAGGAAAGGTTAAGAGTGGGCACCTCCTCCTCCGGCTGTTCTCTTGATTCGTTTGATCAAGTTTTTATGTTTGATCGATTATCAAGATTGGGATAGCAATTCTTAAGGTCCCCCCGAGTTCGAAATGATATTTACCTTGGAGGTACATGGTTTGCAATTTTTTTATACTGTCATTAGTTAATAATGCTAGTTACCTTCAGACTTTTGTATTTGGTTTAATGCTCATGCACAGCTAGTATACCAATGCTGAAACGTGTTACCTTTACATTTTGTATTGTTAATTCTTATAGAAATCTTCCAGTGCCAGAGTTTATTGAAATCTGTTCAGTAAAACCATTGTACTGTACCCTGTAATAAAATAACTACTCTACTGTTGCACTAGCCACTGGATTAGTGTATATTTGTAGTATTCGAAATTTCGAATGGTGTTGCATTAGCGTATGGACATAAATAAAGGGTGGCAAGCTTTCCCAGATATGTGCTCAAGAAAACTACCACCTGTTTTTCTAAATACTAGTAGACATTTGGGTACTTTAAACTGAACCGCAAAAACCTCTTATATTAAGGAACAGAGGGTGTAGAGTTCACTCAAATTATCCCGATAAAGCTAGTCACACCTTTGTTAAAATTAATGTTCATTATGTTATCAGAGGAGGTCTGTAAGTTTGTCTCTAATGCCTGTCGACTACATACCTGACATCATGATGTAATGTTAAGTCATTTCCTTTTGTACAGTGTCACTGAATTGTCAAGGCGGTGATGGCATTTTATTTTAGTTGAACTGCACAAAATATGCTTAAAAGAAGAGGAAAGGTCAGGAATCGATCATTCTTTCAGAAAGAACTATATATGCCTTTCTGACATCAGCCTTTGTTGCCTTTTTTATTCCTTCAAAAAGGTGGTTAGAAACAGTCTTGCTACCTTTTCCCATTAAGAAATTGGAATGCTTATATTTGTGAGTCTATGCTTCAACTAGTGCCACTTTTATAGTAATCACACTTTCAATATCTATGCAAACAGGGATGCTCGAGTTTAGTGGAACTGCACAAAAAGTCCAACTGGTTCAACATTAGGAGCATGTTTTCTCCCAAACCTTTATATCCAATTGGTGGCACTATGAGCTGTTCATTAAGAAGGTACATGGTTTGCTACTATCTTGCTACTCTTTTTGTACTGTCATTAGATAGTAATACTAGTGGTTTGCATGTGAATTTATTGGTAGGGTGGACCTACATTGGAGGTGCAGGACATGATTCAATGACTGGATGCTCAATTTCGGTTGTATCAATTTCACCTCTTCCATCACTGCGAACATGGATATCCTTGGTCTGATGAAGAATAGGTGCTATATTTCTGCTCTGAACAAGCAAATCAATTCAGTATGAAATTGTCCAGGGCAAAACATGACTGTATCAAATTGTCCAGTGCAAAACATGACAGATCTAAGCGGAAGAGACATGTTTAAACCGAAAATACAAGGTGGGGTATATGTTTACTAGCTGCTTGATATTTGTGCAGACAGAGATGTCTGCCCGTTGCTATTTAGCATACACACAAAGTGACCGCAATTTTGGTTGAACTGCACAAGAGAATAGTATAGTCACTGCATGCAGTGCCATTTGAAAGACATAGAAAGATTGGATAGTCACTTCATGGACTGCAGAAAAGTAGTACTGTACTATTTATTGGCCAACACTAGGTGCTTCATTGCTTTGGTCTGATTATACAATGGGCATCATTTTGCCTAAGTTAAAGTTTGTATTCCGAAAATAGTCTCGCCGTGTGATCAAGAGAAGACCAAATCATATTGCAGTGGATGTTCCTCCATCATGTGTGGTTCATTCCCATGGTTCCAGTTGTTGGTGAAACCACTTACGTTTGCAAGAGGAATTGTAGACTTCACAAACAAATTTGTCATTCAGTCTGTACTAAATGTTGGCCAAGAGAAGCATCCATGTTAGTAGGAAGAACATATGTTTTTCTAGATCTTTGCTTTTGGAGCTACATATTTGCATATGATCTGTGAATCATTGAGATGCATTGACATGTTGATGTTATGTATGGGAATCGTACTAGTTGGTTTTAGTTGTGGCTGATCTTTGCTTTTGGAGCTACATATTTGTATATGATCTGTGAATCATTGAGATGCATTAACAGTTCCTTATATCTGTTCGCTCAGTGTTCACAAGTTACTGATCGATCACTAGCTAGCCTACTAATGCGCTCCTGGCTGTTTTAGTTGCGACGCAAGATCCGAAGTGCAGTTTTTTGAATAGAAATGCCTACCTCTGAAGAAACTGACAAGCTGCTCTGAAGAAAATGCCATGCGAATCTGAAGAAACTGCTAGCAAAAACGTTCGCAAATGCCTTATCTCCCAGCTAAAGTTCATCAATTAATGCCCTCGGCTGCGACTCGTTGCATGCTGCTCCACGTACTGGCTGTGAGCGATTTTGAGTGCCCGCATGCAGTCGGCCGTAATTAAGGCAGCTAACTGATGCGAAAAAGATGCGCTTTAATTGTTGCGGGCCTTTTAAATCCGTGGAATCATTATTGACAAGGAGGGAGATGATTCGAGTGCACTTGTTTGACCGTAAGGCCGGCGTGCGACCCAGCACGGACGGGACAGGACGGCACAGTCAGAATTTCAGTTTCTCTACTTTTCCACGGCAAGCGTGCGACCCAGCACGGACGGGACAGGACGGCACAGTCAGAATTTCAGTTTCTCTAGTTTTCCACGGCAAGCTGGCGCGCTAAGCCATGCCTGCTTCATTATGCATTGAATTCCGATGATCGTCGCGCTACCTTCCGCTTATAAGTACTGTTTCTCGGCCTTCTATGGTGGCACCGTGACCCAACTCGCCCTATCCTCATAAGCCCCCACCGGCCTGACGTTGCTCGCCACTTATCCTCGCTCTCGCCACGTCCGCCATGCCCCCGCTCGTTCGCGATAGGCGTGGCCGGAGGCGGTCACCGCTGGAACTAGTGTTCGGTTTTTCACCGGAAGGCAGATGGAGGGAGGAGGCATTCTATCGGTCTTTAGATGGCAATGCGGAGATCGAGGACTTGTTGGAGCGCGACCGCCTGGCGGAGGAGCAGGAGTTGTTGGAGCGCGACCGCTTGGCGGATGAGCAGCGTATCGCTGATTTGCGCCGCCAACGGGACATGGAGCAGCAGCGCGCCGACGCTCTGAGTCGCGAGCAGAGCGCCCACACATGGGCCGACTACATGGAGGCCGGCGCCCGGCAAATAGCCCTGGAGGCTGTCGGGCACACACGCGTTCGCGACGCCGATTTTTACTACCAGCACGTCAAGTGGGTTTCCTGCTTAGAAGCCGAAGCTTCGGTGGACCACGCCGGCATGGAAAGGGCCAACGCGCGCGAGCAACGCGCCCTATCGCACCCCTGGCAAGTCCGAGGCGAGGCAGAGGACGTCGGTGCCGGCGTTTAGCATGTACCCCCAGATGGCGGCCGGCATCGTCTAGTTAGCTAAGAGTAAGTTAGTACTTGTACGCTACTAGAGTATTAGTGGAAGTAGATAGTTAACTTGGCTATGATGGTTGTCAACGTGGAAGTTCAGTACTCTATATGTTAATCAGACCTGTTACTTTGCTCTGAATGTTGAACTTTCCATTTGAACATATGGAATGGGCTGTTATTGTTTTAAATGAGTTGTATTTATCCTCCACGGGTTTAGAGGCTGACTTGTGGGCCTACCAAGTTGACGCGTACACAACCAGGAGATGATTGTACGTGGAGAGGATGACGGTAGGGACCCGCCAAGGTCATGGCAGTACGCAAGCAAAGTGCCTCCTTATTTCAATCCAACAAAAAAAATGGCTCCTCGTAATGGATTTCTGACATCTGGGTCCCATGCCATTGTCAACGTAGTCAATAAACGAGAGAGTTGCACAACGAGCGGCTGACATCAGGGACCCAGCAGCTCGCCCAGTTATTTTTGTTTTGGGTTAATTTGATAAATGCCACTCCAAATCTGGTGTTTCTAAGAAATGCCATTGCAATTTCCAAACTTTGAAAAATGCCATTTCATGCCATCCCCAGTGGCATTTTTCGAAGTCTGGAGTGGCGTTTTTCAAAGTTTGCAAATTGAAGTGGCGTTTTCCAAAGTTTGCAAAAATTGCAGTGGCATTTTTCAAAGTTTGGAAATTGCAGTGGCATTTTTATGAATCGCCATATTTGTTGTGGCATTTATCTAATTTTTTTGAGACGGAAGCAGGGTGTCAACTGGGCTGTGCGGGGCACTCTGGCATGTCTAGACAACCTTCTCTTTTATGTGACCAGCCCAGTAGTTTTTTTTTCTTTATGAAAATGGCTAGCCCAGTTTTTTTGTGATTTGCCAAGTAAGTCACTTTGTCAGGCCTATTGGGCTACAAATCTTTCAAGACGAGGAGAGCTTCATTCGGCTGGACGAGAAAATGGCCTATCAGTAATGAGAAATGGGCTGTACATTTTTAAAACACATCAAACCGGCAATTACTTTCAAATTTATTTTTTTCATTTCAAGATTTTAAATTGCATTAATTTTTATGCGTGGACAATTTGTTGGATTTTATATTGATATACATTTATTTTTAAAATCAGTTTGAATGTGACTCGAAATTTCGGGATTAAAAACAGTTTGGACCGCACCGAAATATGCAACATTTCGTATAATTTTTTAACCGTGGCCACAATATGGGCTGTAATGCTAACAAAAAGAATATAGGCTCCAAAAAAAAACTTCAGAATTAGCAAATGGGCTGTAAATTATTAGAAATAATGGCAGATGGGTTGTATGCTGTTTTCCACAGATTTGAGGCTTTCCTAAAAAAAAGGTTGACGCACATGACTGTTGGATGTCCATCCAACGACCGTCGTGCTTCTTCAATCTCTGCTCTTCCTGCTCCAGCCGCTCAAACAAGTGTCGGCGGGACTGCCTGCTCCCTCCTCCCCGCGGCCGGCTATGCTGCCGCGCAGGCTTCACCGCCCCACCGTACTCCCATCGCTGGCCTAGCCATCCCTCTACTCACCCACACCTGTTGTTATTCTCCCGCGATGGCAGACGAACCAGTAAACCCTCGTATAGTCGTACTCACCTCCGCGTGGGAAACAACTGCTGAGTCTTCCCTGCCTCCGTGTCGTTCCCTTCCTAGGCCTCGCCGTCGCCCACCGCCCTGGTGCTCCCGGCGCGGCCTGGTCAACGTGGTCAACGACCGACATGCATCTGAAGTGGACTGTACGTGGAGAGGCTGACAGCTGGGTCCACGGCCGCACGCAAGGAAATGCCTCCTTATTACGCGCAAAATAATGATTCCTCCACCTGACATCTGGGACCCACCGAAAGGGCCTCTGTATTTCGCGAAAAAAACGTTACCGCCGCTGACAGCTCGGACCCACCAGCTATATCTTCGCACGCAAGGAAGTGCGTCCTTATTACGCATAAAAAAATGAATACCCCCCCGCTAGCTGGGACCCAGTATAGTGGCAGGCTGACTTGTGGGCCTACTAAGTTGACGGGGATGGAGGGCTTTGTCAACTTAGTCAATATGCACGATTCTAGCTCCAGTGACCGTATGATGTCCATCCAACGACCGTACTGCTTCAACCTCTGGTCTTGTTGCTCCAGCCGCCCAAAGCAGCGCCGGTCGTGCCGCATGCTCCTGCCTCCCGTGGCCGGCTGTGCTGCCGCGGAGAACTCACTGCCCCCTACTATTCCCACCGCTGGCCAGGCCCTGCAGCGACGGCAGCCTCACACCGCAGCCGAACCAGTGAACCCTCGTACTCCTCTCCGCGCGGGCTTCCACTGCCGCGTCTTCCCCGGCTCCGCGTCATCCCCTTCCTAGGCCTCGCCGTCGTCCACCGCCCTGGTGCTCTCGGCGCGGCGTGGTCAACGTGGTCAAGGAACGGCTTCCATCGGACGTGGACTGTACATGGAGAGGCTGACAGCTGGGTCCATAGCCACAGCAAGGAAGTGCCTCCTTATTACGCGGAAAATAATTATTCCTCGACCTGACAGCGGGGACCCACCGGACAGGCCACCGTATTTCGCGAAAAAACGTTTCCCCCTGATTGCGGGGACCCACCAGCTACATCTTCGCACGCAAGGAAGTGCGTCCGGGCAAAAAAAAATGATTCGCCCCCCTAACTGCTGGGACCCACCAGCTACATCTTCGCAGGCAAGGAAGTGCCTGACAGTCGGGACCCACCTGGTCGAAGCGTACGTGGCATTGTCATTCTGGTCGCGAACGTGTACATACATACTGGTCGATGTAGAGGCGCGCACGTGTCATAGTAGAGGCGCGCACGTAGCATGTACACGTACGTACAGCGGCCAGTGTGCAAGAAAGGAAATACGGCCACGTACGTACATACGGGCAGGGTCTCGAATGCCTACTCGCGCATACGTACGGCCAGGGCTCGTGTACATGGCTGGGTCGGAACGGAGAAACAGCATCGTCGTCGTGTTCATGGGGAGCCAACCGGCTGGGTCGGAACGGAATGCGTCGTCGTGTTCATCGAGAGGGCTTGGACGGAACAACCAATGGAAACGAGGCCTGGCGTACCGTAGAACGGAGGAAACGGCCTTGTGTTCGACCGGCCACGTTTGAAACGGGATCCCCTATTCATCGGGAGGGGTCTGGCGTACCGCAAAACGGAGGAAACGAACCTCCTACGGTCGAAACGGGGGTCCTGTTGATCGGGAGGGGTGTGGCATACCGCAAAACGGAGGAAACGGACTTGTGTTGGAGCGCTACGGTCGAAACGGGGGTCCTGTTCATCGGGAGGGGTGTGGCGTACCGCAAAACGGGACTCCACGGGACACTGTTCATCTCCACCGTCGACCCCCTCCAGCCTCCACGGGCTACTGTTCATCCACCGTCGACCTCCTCCAGCCTCCACCTGCGACTGTTCATCCACGGGCTCCTGTTCATCCAGGCTCCACCACACGCTACTCCACTGGCTACTGTTCAACCAGCCCTCTCCACGGGCTCCTGTTCAACCACCCCTCCACGGGCTACTGTTCATCCAGCCCTCCACCGTCTACTGTTCATTCTGCCCTCCACGGGGTGGTCCTGTTTATCCTGCCCTCCACGGGGTCCTGTTCATCCAGCCCCAACCGGCTCGATCGATCGGGGTCCTGTTCATCCAGAGGCAACACCACAGGGTCCTGTTCATCCACCCCCACCAGGAACTGTTCATCCAAACCCCCCAGCAACGCTCACTGTTCATCCGGAGGCAGCATCGATCGGCTTCAGTTAGCAGTAACGAAGGAATCGCTCGATCGGGTTCAGTTAACAGCCATCGATCGATCGCTCGGGTTCAGTAACGCGTAGCCTGCAGTGCAATCACTCGGGTTCAGTTAGAGCCCAACGCCTCGCTCGGGTTCAGTTAGAGCCAACGCCTCGCACACATGCGCGTACGTGTACGAGAGAAACGCGCATCGCTCGGCCCCCGACCTCCCACCGTAACCGGGAACTCCCCGAAATTTTCCTCGCCCTCGCTTCTACCACGGTTTTATCCGTCATGGACGGCCCAAAGAATGTCATGCAGCTGCGTCTCCAGCCCGCCCAGGACGAAAAGCCCATTTTCTGTCATGATTTTTGTCATAGAAGTAGGAGCCCACCACATCTATGATGATACCGGGTTTTGTCACAATTATCGTCATAGAAGTGTCATATGTATGACAGAAAAAAAATTCGTTCGGCCCAAAATGTCACGGATGTGTCTTTTTTTTGTAGTGTCACCTCTTGTGGGGCCCCTTCAGACGGGGCGATAAGCTCCGCGGGATTCTCAGAAACTCGTCGCTCCGCGACCCAGCTCGAAGCTGGCGCTGACTAAGGTAAACCTCGACGGAAAACTCGCCCCCGAATTCACGAGTTCACGAGGACACATACTCACATCACATGGGAAAGTAAAAACTGCGATTTGCTTACATGAGGGGCTCCCCCTCTCAAAATGCTCTCACAAGTTTTCCAAGGGCCACGCCCGAGTTTTATGTCCAGGGTGGAACGACAGGAGAACATGGGGTCAGCCAGAAATGTCACCCGCTACGTCACCCTCGGACGCGTCACTCGCGTCGTCATCATCTTCGCCGGCACCGTCCCGCTGTTGGCAACGCCCCCATCGCCGTCGTCGACCACGTCGCCTTCATCTGCGACGACCATCACCGCGTCATCCTCCGAAGCGACGGCCGTGGGTACTGGGGCGATGGCGGCGTCAAAATCAAAGTCGGGGTTGGCATTCCGAAGGTGGCTGAAGACACGGGAGAAAGCGCGCCCAAGTAGGCCACGACCCCTCTCCTCCACGAGCTGGCGAGCTCTGTCAGATCGGGCCTCCAGGCGCGTCACCACCTCGGTGAAGAAGGTCAGATGGCTGGCATAGTCATTCGAGTGAGGGGCCGGAGCATTCTCGTCGCAGATGTAACCCAGGGCGGTGTTGGCCCTGTTTCGGAGATCTTGAAGCATAGGAGCATGCTCGCGCTCCACCGTACGACGTTGGAGCACTTCCTCCCCGTTTCGCCGTGCGATGGCCTCGGCGTCATCAACCCGTTTCCGGAGAGAAAGCAGCTCGGCGCGGGCGGACGCCAAGTCCGTCTGCTCCGTAACCAGGGCGGCGGCCGTGGCCTCCGCACGCCTCTCAGCCTCATCCAACCTGGGCCTGAGGGCAGTGGCCCTGCCCGCATCCTCCGCACCCGCGAGCTTCAGCTTCAAGTCGTACCTACCCTCCAGGTCTGCGCGAACCTCGGTCACCCGACGATTGACCTCCTCCTCGAGTCTGGCCTCGCGAGCCCCGACGGCATCTTCTGCTTGAGCAACTTGACGCTCCCTCGTCAACAGTTGCTCGAGCTCGAGGCTGCGCTCCACGGCTTCCAGGGCCAGCGCGCTCCGCGTGTTTCTGGACCTCCTCTTCCTCCGCGGGCGTCCCCCTCAGCGATGCAAGAGCGGCCCTGCGCGCCTCCACCTACTGCTCAAGCGACGCGCTCCAGGCCTGGAGCTCCCACGCGCGCTTCTCCGCAGCCTCGCGACGGCGGTCAGCCTCGCGAGCCTCTTCCAAGGCTCACGAGCGGGCTTCATGGGAAACCTTGAGGGATGCCTCGGCCTTCGCATTCTCAAGGTCGCGCTGATAGCGACCGAGGTTGATGGCCACCCTCAGCTTGCGCCACTCCTCCACCAGCCGGAGACCTTCAGCCCCAAGGCACGAGTCGACACCCGCGAGCTCTTCACCAAGTCGACTCATCGCGCCCATCGCCTCCTGGAAGAGCTCGTGACGAACTACGCTCCGCCCGCGCTCGAGCTCGAACGCTCGGCCCACCTCGTCCTCCACCTTGGGGGCTGCGGGCGGGGCGCCAAGCGGCGCACCACCTCCCGGCAGGGGGCTGGGGCTGGCAGCGCATCTGACGTCAGCCCGTCCTCACGAGGAGCCCGAGCCAACCGGGGCACGCTGCTTGAAGAGGAGCCGAAGATCAAAGACAACCAGCTACTGTCCGTGAGCAAAGGAGGAGTCTTGGGCACGCCCGTCAAGCTCCACGCCAGACCGTGGGGGAGGGGTGGCCAAGCCGCGGGCTCAGCGCGCCACGAAGGCGGAGATGCTCCCCCAACCGACCCCGCTCCTGGGGCGGCAGGCAGACCAGGAACGCTCAAGGCCGATGGGGGAGTTGATGAAGGAGGAGGCCGCTTCTCAGAAGACGCAACAACTTCAATGGAAGGAGCCCTGAAGGACTGACGTCAGGATAAGGAGACTACACGCAGGAAGCCATGACAATAAGATACTTACGCGTCAATGGCGATGTACTTTCGTCGCTTCAACGACCCGAAGATATTGCTGCCGCTAGGGGATCCTTTCCTCTTGCGGAGCTCCTCGAAGTAAGACGACCGAAGTGCTGGACGTGACAGCCGATGCTCGGCGGGGCCGAAGAAGAGCTTGGAAGGATGTCTTCAGGGGTGCCCGGTTGCGGCGAACAGCCGGGCACCGTCTCACCACAACCTCCCGAGGCTCCTGGAGCCTTGGCCTCGGGAGCCGCATGCCGCGCCTCCTCAGTGATCGACGCCTCAGGAGGGGGGTCGCAGGCCCCCAAGGACGACGCCCCAGGATCACCACTCGGCATGTGCTCCTCACCACTCGAGCCACCGGCCCCCGTCGGAGCTCGCCCTTCCGCACCTTCACCTGGGGCGAGCTCGGCACCGGCGGCGAAGAAGGGAACCACGACGACGGAGTTCTCGCGGGACCCCACCAGGCCGATTGGGCGCAGCCCCCATTCATCAAAGGAAGGCATACTCGCGGCAAATGCGGCTTTGTTCTCGCAGCGGTACAACAGGCAGCTATTCCTGGGAATCTCGTCTGGCAGAGGGACTCCTGATAGGACCATGAGCACCGTTTGCCGCGTCGCAAGAGGAAGCCCCTTCTCCTGAAACCTCATATGGTCCTGGCTGCTGAGCAAGTCCCACATCGGGCGGGAGTGGCACTGAAGTGGAGCGACTCGACGCTTGACGAACTCCCTCACCACCATGGGCGCAGTCACGCCGCGGTTCTTCAACCACCTCAGCCTAGCCCAAACGGGGGCAAGGCGGGTGCTCGTGAGCTTCTGATGGCCCCAGCTAGAGTTTGGAACAGCCGACCTCGCCAGAACTCGGAGCAGAGGGCTGAGCACGCCGGCGTCAACAAACACCCATCATATACGGAACTCGCTCGTGGATGAAGGAAGCTCGAAGTCAATCCCCACGCCAGCTGTCGCGGCCACGGCTTGGAAGCCCACGCACCCCGAGCTCTGCCGGGGACCGGTCAGATGCAACGAGAAGAAATGGCGGAGGAGGGCCACGGAAGGAGCGATGCCCACCATGGCCTCGCACAAGAAGGCGAAGACGGCAAGAAGAGTCATAGATTGAGGGTCGAGATGAAGCATGTGGATCTGATAATGCTCGAGCATCGCGTTGAAGAAGGCGGAGAAGGGAGGAATCAGGCCAGCCCAGAGGGCCTCTATGAAGATCGGGACCTCAGTGGCTGCCCGAGCCATGCGAGTGCGAGACGCGGGCCAAGCCACCGTCTCTCCCCACTCGTTGAAATTGGAGGCAAGCATGGGGCGTACCTTGTCCATGGCCTCGTCGTTGAGCACCCGAGGCCGGCCGAGCGCCGGCTCAAAGGACGGAGGCGCAGTTGGCAGAGACAAAGGTTTCTTCCCCTTTCCAGCTTGTTTAGACGCCATGGCGATGAAGCAGGTGGGGCGCAAGTCAGATTGGAAGGGCAAAGCAGGGCCTCGAGGAAGCAGGGAGATTGGAAGAGCCAGGCGTGGGCGAAGGAAGAATAACTGTGTGAGATGCGGGGGCCGCATAGCCAGGCGGATTCAAGGGCAACGTGGGGAAGTGGAGACGCCCACGTCCAATCAACCGCCACGCGTCAACCGAGGCCGCAGGCTTTTGGGACCCGCGGTGCTCCATACTTGACCCTTGGCTTCGCCGCGAAGCCAAGCCCGAGCGCACCTTGGGCCCGGGGGCTACTGTCGGCGTTCTGGGAACGGGGGTCCCCAGACTTGCCTGCCTGCGGCCCACGGCGTGGCTAAGCCAGCAGGCCGTACGGCCCATCTTCATCAACAAGGCATCCAAGACCCTCGCGAGGGGCCAAGCCTCGCGAGGCAGACGACGCAAGACCTCCTCAGGAGTGGCCTAGTCAGGCAGTCTCGTAAGGAGCGGAGATATCAAGGCGGGGCAAACCTCACGTGGCTCTCGTGACGTGAGCCATGACGATCGGCACCAGGCGGGCGCCAGCGCGCGCAGCGTCCTTGTTTCCTCTTTGGTGCTAAGGAAGCAGGCGCAGGCGAGGAGTACCGAGGCATCAGGAAAAGGTTGCTATATCGGTGCAACGAGACCAAGACCAGGAGGATGGCAACACGGAGGTCATCGTGGAGCCCAAGACGGCGTCACCACCAGAGCTTTTCGCAGGCGAAGACCGCTTTTGTCAGGATAGCTTGTACTAGCTGCCCCCCTTCAAATTTGCCCGCCGTTGTTGGCTCCCTTCCCGCTCAATATTTGGGGAGATGACCCGGGCCTATATAAGTAGAGCTAGCCACCATAGTAGGGGGGATGGATTAGTTCACCCAGCTCTCACCCGCTAAGTTCACCAAGCACAAGAACACCTCAACCTCAGGAGGCTGTTCTTCCCTCTGTACTGTTCATCATCAGCCCAAGAGGCAATCCACCACCACCACACTGGAGTAGGGTATTACACCACAACGGTGGCCCGAACCAGTATAAATCTCGTGTCTTCTTGTGTTGTGAGTTCGTCGAGTTTGTCCACGAGATCTTAGCGAGCTAGGGCGTAGATCGGTAGGAGGGAAAGACTTCGCGTGCACCCCAGTGTTCGAACCTTAAGGGTTTGCCGGAACCCCACATCCGACACAGTTCCTGCCGCAAGGTAGCTTTGGCTCCTGCAGAAGACAAGAGAGAAAAGACGATCAACAAATTAATAAGGAAATAAGTAGTTGCCGGGAGATCTTACTTCACCAGGGGCTTTCGCGCCCCGCAGTACGGCAATAAAGTCCGAACACCTTTTTCAGTGCTGTTCGGCACCCCGAACTTATAGCATTATATGCATCGGCTCCGAATCATGTCTTTGGTCAATAGTTGGGTTGCCCGGCTCCTGTGCTTACTACCTTATGTTCCGCTATATCGGCTAGGGTAATAAAGGGAGAACTACTGCGATTGTGTCCCGGTTCTTCCGGACGAGCACCTCAGTAGAGAAAGCCGAAAACTGTCTGTCATGATGCGGCGAGAGCTGGTCAGCTGTTCGAGAGGTCTCAAATCCATAGAGATTTTTTCCGCTTCTTGCGAGGAATCGATTTTTCCGATTAGGCGTATATAGCGGCCCTAGTTCGGCCTTCCGAATACCAGGGGCTTCGCCGAAATTCTCATTGTCAAACTCCTATGGCTAATTGAGGGTGATAAAGGCCGTATAGTCCGATTGCCTTGTTCGTTGCGCTAAACACCTCCTTTAAGGACCAGAATGTGGAGTAAAGATTGTTTAGATTTATCCCGAACACCCCCGTACTGTCTACGTGGGGGCAGAAGCCGACGACTGACCAACCCTCAGATTTCATAAACGGCCGCACAGGAGGTAAAAATTTAAAAATCACAAGCATTACATTACATGACAATCTTGCTTCATACTACAGGATAGGGTAACCCGACTGTTTTCATGGGAATATAACTTCCTTCGCACGTTGCTCCGCCACAAGGCGGGACCCCTCCAGGACACTATCAAATATAGCTCGGGTCGACGATGCTCCTTGCCCTCAGGCGGCCCCTCGGTCATCAGCTTCTTGGCATCCATCTTCGCCCAGTTCATGTTGACGCGGGCAAATGCCATCCGTGCACCTTCAACGCAGACCGACCGCTTCACGGCTTCAAGCCGTGGGTAGGCACCCACAAGCCCCTTCACAAGCCCGAAGTAGCTGGGCATGGGCTCGGCAGGCCACAGCCGGACTATTAGGTCCTTCATGGCTAGCTCAGCCGCTGTGTGCAGCTCGACTAGCTATTTCAGCTGGTCGCTAAAGGGCACCGGATGTTCTGGTCTAAGATATTGAGACCAGAATAGCTTCTCCGTAGATCTCCCTTCTTCGGCTCGATAGAACTCGGCAGGATATGATATGCTGCACGGCAGATCCGTAAACGCCCCTGGAAAACCCAAATTCGGGTAAGTACAAGGACCGTTTCCTTCGCATATTCACTTTGCATAATGAAAGCCTTACCCGCCGCAATCTTCTTGGCTGAATTTCCTGGAGGACGTTTTGGGCTTCGGCTTGGGCATCTTGTGCGCTCTGGCGGGCTGATGATCCACAAGTATAGGGGATCTATCATAGTCCTTGCGATAAGTAAGAGTGTCGAACCCAACGAGGAGCAGAAGGAAATGATAAGCGGTTTTCAGAAGGTATTTTCTGCAAGCACTGAAATTATCGGTAACAGATAGTTTCGTGATAAGGTAATTTATAACGGGTAACAAGTAACAAGTGTAAATAAAGTGCAGCAAGATGGCCCAATCCTTTTTGTAGCAAAGTACAAGCCTGGACAAACTCTTATATAGAGAAAAGCGCTCCCGAGGACACATGGGAATTATCGTCAAGCTAGTTTTCATCGCGTTCATATGATTTGCGTTCGGTACTTTGATAATTTGATATGTGGGTGGACCGGTGCTTGGGTGCTGTCCTTACTTGGACAAGCATCCCACTTATGATTAACCCCTATTGCAAGCATCCGCAACTACAAAAGAAGTATTAAGGTAAACCTAACCATAGCATGAAACATATGGATCCAAATCAGCCCCTTACGAAGCAACGCATAAACTAGGGTTTAAGCTTCTGTCACTCTAGCAACCCATCATCTACCTGTTACTTCCCAATGCCTTCCTCTAGGCCCAAACAATGGTGAAGTGTCATGTAGTCGACGTTCACACAACACCACTAGAGGAGAGACAACATACATCTCATCAAAATACCAAACGAATACCAAATTCACATGACTACTAATAGCAAGACTTCTCCCATGTCCTCAGGAACAAACGTAACTACTCAAAAAGCATATTCATGTTCATAATCAGAGGGGTATTAATATGCATAATGGATCTGAACATATGATCTTCCACCAAATAAACCAACTAGCATCAACTACAAGGAGTAATCAACACTACTAGCAACCCACAAGTACCAATCTGAGGCTTTGGGACAAAGATTGGATACAAGAGATGAACTAGGGTTTGAGAGGAGATGGTGCTGGTGAAGATGTTGATGGAGATTGGCCCCCTCCCGGTGAGAGGAGCGTTGGTGATGACGATGGCGATAATTTCCCCCTCCCGGAGGGAAGTTTCCCCGGCAGAACAGCTCCGCCGGAGCCCTAGATTGGTTCCGCCAAGGTTCTGCCTCGTGGCGGCGGAGTTTCTTCCCATAAGCTTGCTTATGATTTTTTCTCGGACGAAAGACTTCATATAGCAGAAGATGGGCACCGGAGGGCCACCAGGGGGCTCACGAGGCAGGGGGCGCGCCCAGGGGGTAGGGCGCGCCCCCACCCTCGTGGCCATGGTGTGGGTCCCCTCTGGTATTTTCTTCTCTCATTATTTTTTATTATTTCCTAAAATAACTTCGGTGGAGTTTCAGGAGTTTTGGAGTTGTGCAGAATAGGTCTCTAATATTCGCTCTTTTTCCAGCCCAGAATTCCAGCTGCCGGCATTCTCCCTCTTTATGTAAACCTTGTAAAATAAGAGAGAATAGGCATAAGTATTGTGACATAATGTGTAATAACAACCCATAATGCAATAACTATCAATATAAAAGCATGATGAAAAATGGACGTATCAACTCCCCCAAGCTTCGACCTCGCTTGTCCTCAAGCGGAAGCCGATAACGATAAATATGTCCAGATGTTTAGAGATAGAGGTGTCGATAAAATAAAATACGGACATGAGGGCATCATGATCATTCTTATAACAGCAACATATATGGATATTGTCATATTATTTCTTATGCTAGAGTAACAATCTATTCACAATGTAAAGTATGAATCTGAAATTTCATTGAGAACTAACAAACTATAATCTCAGTCACTGAGGCAATTGCAATTTATCATAACATCAGAAAGAGTCTATGTAAGAGCTTTTCAGCAAGTCCACATACTCAACTATCATTTAGTATTTCACCATTGCTAACACTCACGCAATACTTGTGGTTACGGAGTTTTAATCGGACGCAGAGAAAGATAGGGGCTTATAGTTTCGGCTCCCAACCTTTTACCTCAAGGGTAATGTCAACAATAATAGTTCATGCTAACTTACATCCAATTGGATATATATAACAGGATCTTTCCAACACAATGTGCTTGCCAAAGGATAAAATGTAAAAAGGAAAGGTGAAGATCACCATGACTCTTGCATAAGGGTAATAGATAAAAGTAAAAGATAGGCCCTTCGCAGAGGGAAGCAGAGGTTGCCATGCGCTTTCATGGTTGGATGCACGAAATCTTAGTGCAAAAGAACGTTACTTTATATTGCCACTTGTGATATGGACCTTTATTATGCGGTCCGTCGCTTTTATTTCTTCCACATCACAAGATTGTATAAAGCTTATTTTCTCCACACTAATGAATCATACATATTTAGAGAGCAATTTTTATTGCTTGCACCGATGACAACTTACTTGAAGGATCTTACTCAATCCATAGGTAGATATGGTGGACTCTCATGGCAAAACTGGGTTTAAGGGTATTTGGAAGCACAAGTAGTATCTCTACTTGGTGCAAAGAATTTGGCTAGCATGAGGGAGAAAGGCAAACTCAACATGTTGGATGATCCATGACAATATACTATCACGACCGTATTTTGGGATATAAATTCCTAGAAAAACGGCCTGTGTGCTCACCAGCCCCAGGATTACTGTTAGCTGATGAGGTACCAACTTGATACAAGAATTCCAAGCAAGTACAAAAATATGTAGTACAAGACCATTTAGGCCTAGGAGTACAACACTTGGTTTCTAATGGTAGAAGGCGGAAGCGGTTGGATACATCTGCGTCTATGGGACTCCATTTCCCACAAGAACAGCTGACCAGGATAACTCCTATCTTCGCGAGGCTGCTATCGTCAACACGGAGGTTCCGAGGTTGACACCGCGATGCTTATCTCCAAGCAAGGGATCTGGCCAAGACAATAGCCAGGGACAAGCCAGTGAGTATGTTTGAATGTACTCGCAAACAATAAGAACACGGGTATAATATATCAAACATGCTCCGGATTATTATGTGATCACACATCTGTCACGAAATATACGAAAAACCATGATGCACACATGTGGTTAAAAAGAATTAATTCAAAGTAAAATACTGGGTGCCAAGCGAGGGTCTGAATGACTCCTCGAGAGGAAACTGCAAGAATAATAATGCCGCAGTCGGGCGTCGGGGCGACACCACATAAAGGGCTTTTTAAAAGGTAAATGAACAACAAGCATGCCGCAGTCGGGCGTCTGGGCGACGCCGCAGAAAGGGCTTATAAGAGAATAATCGCAGTGAACATCCAGGAGGTAGAACCATCCCAGGGATACTAAAAAAAATACATAATGTAAATGGTTAGTCCAAAATAAAGAAGATCACAATCCATATGTGCCACAATCATAAACAATATTTAGTACAGTCGTTTCTCCATCCGAAAACCGATAATATGGTCTAGTCAAACCGTACCTCCATCCGAATACCGTTACTGAGCTCTAGCTAATTCGTTCTCCATCCGAAAACCGTCACTGAGTTCTAGTTAAACCGTTCTCCATCCGAATACCATTACTAGATTCAACTCAGACTGTGGTCCTTCCTCAAGAACGTGACTATCCAACAGGATATATCCTCTGCAGAGGGAGTACCATTTTCCACGAGTAACGGGTTTACTTAGTCCCTCGGGACTAATTCCGTCTATGGTCTTTTAATTGAAAACACGCCTGACCTGCACACACCAGCTTAACTCACCGGTGTCTGGAATCACCCACGACACCTGCCAAGCAAAACTCTAAGTGGGGAGGCTACAACCTCGACGTAGCATGGGATCAAATTTCTATTCGCGCGCTCTAAGGGGGTGCCCCCCTCTCGGTCCCAACCGGAAACACCCATGCCCCCGGACCAGGTGGCCTGCCTACCGGATGCACCCGGTATCTTCCACCATGGCCTCTCTGTACGGTGTGTGCTTTGGAAAGGGGTCGACAACCTACTGAACCATACCCTGTCCACAGCAGAGACAAGTGGTGGTACCAACAAATAAGGAAGCTACTGATCAAGACTCGATCTACGACCGACTCCGGTGGTCCAAGTATCCTCCAACAATATTACCACTAGTGAAATAAATCACCTCTCCTCGAGCCTCACCATGCCATACCGGGCATACTCGTCTCGACGAGGGACTAGGGGCAAGCTCGTGTCTACCCAAGACCACGACTTTCCCGGCTTCCTACCGGTATGGATGAGAAGCTCACGAGGATGATCCAAATCATTAGTGTATCCATTGCTGACCACAAAACAACTCCAAAGGGTACTCATGCACGAGGCTATATTGATACATAAAGCTATCACATACTCCAAGTAAAAAGGTGTTGTGATCGTATCAAAACACCACAACAAAATATTATGCCAGAGTTCAGAAATTCTTGCCTTCAAGAGTATGCAAAGGATGCACTTATTGGAAGCTTTCCTTTTTCTCCAAAAATCCTATTTTGCAAAATACACAAATAACAAATATTTCAAACACAGTACCAAAAATTGTCTCAAATATTTTTGAAATAAATCTTAAAATAAACTAGATGAAATTTGAGAGAGGCAGGAAAAAGAATCAACTCTTTTGGAGTTTTATTTTAAAAGTTATAGCCAGTCAAAGTTTGGTCAAATCTCTGTTTTAAAAAAAAACCAGAAAAGAAAACGATTCAGAAGGAATACGCTTTCGCAGTAGAGGAGACGCACTCGGGAGTTATGCGCCTTCACTTAAACAGAGAGAGGACGGCCGCGCGGGTCACTGACAGTGGGTCCAGGGGGCCCACTGGTCAGGTTTGACCGTTCTTCCCTCCCTCTCCTCTCTTCTACCCGGCGGGAGCGGGGCTTCGGCGATCACCGTCGACGAACGGCAGCGCCTCACGGGCATCCAAGGGCGGGGATGGAACGGCCAGACCGAGGTGGTCCTCTGGGTGGTTGTTGGTTCGTCGGAGGTGGAAGGAGTCGCCGGCGGCGAGCTCCGCGGCGGAGAGGGCTACGGTGGCGAAGTGACTTTTGTGCTCCGGTGGCCTCCGACCGAAGTTGGGTAGCTGGGCAGCTCCGCAAGAACTATGGGAAGCTACTGGTGGCGTTGGTTGGGCGAAAGGGTGGCCGGCTGCGATGAATCGCACCGGAGCTTAGCGGCGGCCGAACCGGCCGGAGTTGAGGAAGATGGCCACTACGGGTCGATCCACTGCTTGGGAAGCTCTACGGGGAGAGTCTGATGTCGCCTGAAGCCTTGAACGAGCTTGGGGACCCTTTATATAGACGCTCGAGGTTGGACCGCGGCGGCTGCAGATAAGATCACCGGCGACAGCCGTTTCTGTAGCTGCAGGGCGCCGTGGCGGCGACAAACGCGTGCCGACGAGCACGAGGATCAGCACGAGCTATTCACAGGGGCAGCTGGCGCGCTGGTGTGGTTTGGGCGGTGCCGAACATGGCAGAGGCCCCTGGCGACGCCGGCGTGATGCCAAGGGCGCTGCCAGCGGCGCTGCAGGGCGCCAGAGATGCCGTGGAGCAGGGGGCGGCTAGTGCGCGGTTCAGCGATGCAGTAGGGGCCAGGGACGGGTCGCGTCGAGTGCGGCAGGGCGGCGTGTCGGCTCAGTGCGCGCGCGTGCAAAACGTGCGCTCTGGGCGCGCCCAGAGCACGCACGGCACCTGCTCGACGAAATGCCAGGGCGGTCTAGAGCGCGAGGGTGGAGCTGGCAAAGAACAACACAAGGGTAGGGGTGGCTAGCAGCTCAGTGGACAAGGTTGCTGGGTCAGTGGAACAAGATCACAGTGCAAACGAAGAACTCATGCCAAAACAGACTGTGCACACCAGGTGTTGGACAGAATGCCAAGTGCACTTAGGCAACTCTTGGAGTGGCAAAAGTCTCCAGATCAGGGTCTCTTTAGGTGCAGGAGATGATGGTAAGATCACTTGGGCAAAACCAGAAACTTGTTAGTGCAAGCTTTGCAAAACTCCAGTTTTGGACAGAAATAAAAAAGGGTTTAAGGCATGCACTTCAAAACCTCCAATGAGCCCAATCTCCTGGATTTAAGAGTTTGGTAGGGAGGGCTACAAGTAGGAAAAAAGCTCAGGGTTACTAGAGCAAAGGAAAATAAGGTTGCAGTACAAATCACCAAATTGGGCCAGAATGCAAAAGAGGTTGATCCACTCAATTTTTTCAAAGAACATCACTGGGTTTTTGCTTGAAGATGAATTGTATGCATCCACTGACATCTCCAAACACTTGGAAGAATTTTTAAAGAAATATTTAAATGGGTTGAGTGCAAAAATGCCTACTGGACCAGGTTGGAAAAGTTGGTGTAGAGCTCAAAATCTCCAATGGCCAGAAGGTATTTTTGCATAAAAGTGATGTGGAACCATCACATGACATCCCCAAATTTTGGTGGAAATTTTAAATGCATTTGTCAAATGGTTGTAGTGCAAACAGGCTTCAAATGCAAAAGAAATCATTTTAAAGGAAGAAAGCTTTGAGGAAATAAATCTTGCAACATTTGAATCCACTGATAAATAATTGTTTTATTATAGAGAGCAATCAAGTCCAACAATACCTTTGAAGGTTTTTCCCACTTGAAGCAAAAATCCAGAATCACAAAAGGTAAAACTTGACAATTGGAAAAAGTTTTATTTCCTGGCAACATTTTAATAAATAAAACAAGGCCAAAATTTTGGGGTGTCACATATACTTTATTTCAGATGTAAGAAAACATAACCCATTACGTTGTCTTCCTTGTCCAACATCAACTCTTTAGCATGTCATACTTTAATGAGTGCTCACAATCATAAAAGATGTCCAAGATAGTATATTTATATGTGAAACCTCTCTTTCTTTATTACTTCCTATTAATTGCAACGATGACCAAAACTATGTTTGTCAACTCTCAACAACTTTTAATCATCATACTCTTTATATGTGAAGTCATTACTCTCCATAAGATCAATATGATCTCTTTGTTTCTTTTTATTCTTTCTTTTTCTTTTATTCCCTCAAGGTCATAGCAAGATAATCAAGCCCTTGACTCAACACTAATCTTTATTATATAGCTCACGTACTCGATTACATAGAGGGATCATAAAGCAAAACTCAAAACTCAAAGCTAAATCATACTAAAACTTTATTCTACTAGATCAAGATATTACCAAAAGGATCGAACTAAGAAAAACTGTAAAGATAGGAGTGTGATGGTGATACGATACCGGGGCACCTCCCCCAAGCTTGGCAATTGCCAAGGGGAGTGCCCATACCCATGTGATTATGTCTCCTTTGCTGGTGAAGAAGATGGTGGAGTTGTTGATGATGTAGGCTTGTCGTCCATCTTCCAAGGCATAGGCTCATCACCATAGAAAGATGACCGAGTCTCCGGAATCCTCAAATCTGCAGCCATACTCATCCTCTTGAATCTATATTCATACTCACAGTTTTGGTTTTGCAGGTCATAGATTTGGGCTTGGAGGTGCTCGATCTTCTCATGAAGCTTGAAGATGGTCTCCCCAATGTTCTTGGCATCCAGCTTGTGGTTGTTGGTGAACTCCGCGATCATCATGTGGTTGGCGTTGAGTCCACGTTGCACCATCCCTTGGCACTTGAAAACTTGTTGCTCCATTGCTTCGAGCCTCGTCTCCACGCTTCCTGTCCTCCTTGGTCCCTACATCGCGGATGTGCAGCAACCCATCACGCATCACAATGGTTTGAGGGTGTTGAAGCACCTCCGCGAGGTAGGGGTTGATGACCTTCTCGAAGAACTTGTCCTTGGGGGCGCTTGGAGACGTCATGGTGATCTAGATCTGTCAGAAAAACAGCTGGATATGAAAACAGAGGATATTTGCGTGATACAGGAGTCAAAACCTTTGGGAGATTATATAAAGAATTTTTACCGACCAAAAGAAGTATTGTGCAAGAAAACGGAGTCCGGAGAGCGCACGGAGTGCCCACGAGGCAGGGGGGCGCGCCCACGGGGGTAGGGCGCCCCTCCCACCCTCGTGGAAGCCTCGTGTCCTTCCCGGACTGCTTCTTATTTTCCTATTTTTCTAAATATTCCAAAACGGAGAAAATTTGCCATTAGAACTGTTTTGGAGTCGGTTTACTTATCGTACCACATACCTATTCCTTTTCGGAGTCTGAAACGTTCTAGAAAGTGTCTCTTATGTATTCCTCTGGTGTTACGGTTTCAATAACATTAGTTTCAACATTTATAGGGTTACCTGAGACATAATGTTTGATTCTTTGACCGTTCACCACCTTCAGATTTGTGCCTTCAAAGTTGTTGATTTTTATGGCACCGGAACGATAGACCCACAAGTATAGGGGATCTATCGTAGTCCTTTCGATAAGTAAGAGTGTCGAACCCAATGAGGAACAGAAGGAAATGATAAGCGGTTTTCAGCAAGGTATTTTCTGCAAGCACTGAAATTATCTATAACAGATAGTTTCGTGATAAGGTAATTTGTAACGGGTAACAAGTAACAAGTGTAAATAAAGTGCAGAAAGATGGCCCAATCCTTTTTGTAGCAAAGTACAAGCCTGGAAGAACACTTATATAGAGAAAAGCGCTCCCGAGGACACATGGGAATTATCATCAAGCTAGTTTTCATCACGTTCATATGATTCGCGTTCGGTACTTTGATAATTTGATATGTCGGTGGACCGGTGCTTGGGTGCTGTCCTTACTTGGACAAGCATCCCACTTATGATTAACCCCCATTGCAAGCATCCGCAACTACAAAAGAAGTATTAAGGTAAACCTAACCATAGCATGAAAGATATGGATCCAAATCAGCCCCTTACGAAGCAACGCATAAACTAGGGTTTAAGCTTCTGTCACTCTAGCAACAAATCATCTACCTATTACTTCCCAATGCCTTCCTCTAGGCCCAAACAATGGTGAAGTGTCATGTAGTCGATTTTCACATAACACCACTAGAGGAGAGACAACATACATCTCATCAAAATATCGAACGAATACCAAATTCACATGACTACTAATAGCAAGACTTCTCCCATGTCCTCAGGAACAAACGTAACTACTCACAAAGCATATTCATGTTCATAATCAGAGGGGTATTAATACGCATAATGGATCTGAACATATGATCTTCCACCAAATAAACCAACTAGCATCAACTACAAGGAGTAATCAACACTACTAGCAACCCCCAGGTACCAATCTGAGGCTTTGGGCAAAGATTGGATACAAGAGATGAACTAGGGTTTGAGAGGAGATGGTGCTGGTGAAGATGTTGATGGAGATTGGCCCCCTCCCGATGAGAGGAGCGTTGGTGATGACGATGGCGATGATTTCCCCCTCCCGGAGGGAAGTTTCCCCGGCAGAATAGCTCCGTCGGAGCCCTAGATTGGTTCCGCCAAGGTTCCGCCTCGTGGCGGCGGAGTTTCTTCCCGTAAGCTTGCTTATGATTTTTTCTTGGATGAAAGACTTCATATAGCAGAAGATGGGCACCGGAGGGCCACTAGGGGGCCCATGAGGTAGGGGGGCGCCCCCAGGGGGGTAGGGCGCGCCCCCACCCTCGTGGCCAGGGTCTGGGTCCCCTCTGGTATTTTCTTCGCTCAGTATTTTTTATTATTTTACAAAAATAACTTCCGTGGAGTTTCAGGAGTTTTGGAGTTGTGCAGAATAGGTCTCTAATATTCGCTCCTTTTCCAGCCCAGAATTCCAGCTGCCGGCATTCTCCCTCTTTATGTAAACCTTGTAAAATAAGAGAGAATAGGCATAAGTATTGTGACATAATGTGTAATAACAGCCCATAATGCAATAAATATCAATATAAAAGCATGATGCAAAATGGACGTATCACGGGCCTTCGCAAGTTCGGCTCTTGCTTCTTAGAATAAAGCTCCAAGGCCTCGTACTTTTTGACGACGTCCTGGAGCTCTTGCTGGACCTTGCTGATCTGGGCCTCGTGCTTCTCGCACGCGGCGCGTTCCTTGGCCGCTTTGTCCTCGGCCTCGGCTAACGGCTCCTTGAGGGCTGCCACCTCGGTCCTGGCCCCTAATAAAGTTCGTGACACTTTAGTCAGCACGAACCATTCATCCCTTTACACATATACGCATGTTACTGCATACCTTGGCTGTCCGCCAGCTACTTATTTACGAGGTCGAGCTCTTCCTCGGCCCGCTCCAGGTTCTGCTTCAGACCGGAAACCTCCGTAGTATGAGAGGTAGCAGCCAGCAGTGACTCCTGCTTATTCACATAGACATATTCCGTTAGACTCCTACGAAAATTATTTTGATCCTCTGTTCGCTTTTTCTTCTCGAACACCGAACAGATCATCAGGGGCTACTGTCTACACTGTGACATTCTTCCCACAATTACATTACTTACCTCAAAGCCTGTTAGAAGGCTAGCGCAGGCTTCGGTCAGTCCGCTTTTGACGAACTGAACCTTCTCGATCACCATGCCCATAAGGGTACGGTGCTCATCCACAGTGGAAGCGCCTCGTAGCGCTTCCAGCAGATTATCTGCTGCCTCTGATTGTACAGAGGCCACTGGTGCAACAGGCGCACCTTCTCCTTCCGGGGAAGGCTGTTTGTTTGACTCTAGAGCCATGTAGGTCTCCGGAACAGTCTCCGGCTGGGGGCCGAATTGAACTTGACCCCCGTCACTGGTCCCCATGGGGGCTTTTTCCCCCACGTGTCCGGCGACCGAGGAATCACCCTTTGGCGCCGCCTCGACGGCCTCTGGAGCCTTTCCCTAGCCTGGGAAGGTCCTCTGAGACACCACCTCTTCATCACCCTTGGCCGAGGGAGAGTGAGCGGGCGGCGGTGACATGCTGGCCCTCTCTTGATGATCTAGCGAACCTTCTGTTGAGGATTGCAGAGAACTGTCACGGGCCGGACCTCAATGACACAATTTAAACATATTAATATCTCAAAGCGAAAAGGCCAGACGTTTGGACGTGCATAAGGATTTTTGTACTTACGAGGCGGCCCCAGGCTTGGCCCGGGGAGGTTGCTCCGGACTACTATCGATATCCCACGCGGAGTTATCCGCGAGGGAGCCTTTCCCCCTCTTGGGTGCCTTCACCTCCAGATTTGTGGAGGCCGCTCTCTCCTTCCTCCCCCCTCAGATGGGGAGTCGTTTTCTTCCTCCTCCTCGTCGTTGTTTTTGATGGACAAAGAGTGAGTCTCGTCTTCGGACGACACATCCGAAGAGCCTTTTCAGTGAGGGCCCCTCCTGGCCCCCTTGGCTGTTTTCTTGGCCTTCTTTTCCGGCACCTCATAAGGTGCCAAAAACAGCATCTTCGTCAGTAATGGAAATTCTTGGTCTTCACGTAACGGAGCCGGACAGTTAATCCGCCCCGCTACCTCGATCCAGGCCTGAAAACATTGATAGGAGGGCTTAGACTCTTTCCTCAAAATATGCCAGTAAGGGGCATACTTTGAAAACATTAAAGAACTTACCGAATTAGCCTGGCGTTTAGGCTAAGCCCGCGATCTTCAGTCGTGGGCGGTGGCGTCTCGCCAGGCTTGAAGAGCACTTTCCAGATGTCTTCGTGCGTCGTGCCGAAGAGCTCTAGTAGCGTCTAGTGCTTGGCCGGATCGTACTCCCACAAATAGCAAGTCCGGCATTGGCACGGATGGATCCGACAAATAAGCATAACCTAGATCACGTTGACGAGCTTGACTTTCTTGGTTATCATGTTCTCGATGCACGTCTGGAGCCCAGTTAGCTTGTTCAAAGAACCCCAAGTCAGGCCCCTCTCTTGCCAGGAGGTGAGCCGCATCGGAATTCCAGATCGGAATTTGGGGGCCGCCGCCCAGTTGGTGTCGCGTTGCTCGGTGATGTAGAACCACCCCGATTGCCACCCCTTCACCGTCTCTGCAAAGGTGCCCTCGGGCCAGATGACATTGGGCATCTTGCCCACCATGGCGCCTCCACACTCTGCTTGTTGGCCACTCACCACCTTCGGCTTCACATTGAAGGTCTTCAGCCATAGGCCGAAGTGAGATGGGATGCGGAGAAAGGCCTCGCAAACGAAAATGAATGCTGAGATGTTGAGGATGAAGTTGGGAGCTAGATCATGGAAGTCCAGCCCATAGTAAAACATCAGTCCGCGGATGAACAGGTGGAGAGGGAATCTTAGCCCGTGGACGAAATGTGTGAGAAACACGACCCTCTCAATTGGCTCTGGGGTAGGGACGATCTGTCCCTTGGCCGGGAGTCGGTGAACGATCTCCTTGGCCAGGTATCCGGCCTCCCGGAGCTCCTTAATGTCCTTCTTAAAGGAGGAGGCCATCCACTTGCCCTGACCTCCGGATCCGAACATGGTTGAGTTGTCATGACCGGTTTATCAATAAAATAATTATTGAGAGACCAATCCCTTTTACGGACCAGCGAGGAGGAATTCCTTCTCACTGGTAGACAATATCTTGGTCACAGAAGAAAAATACCAGGGGTACTGAATATAATACAAGGTTGAGCGGAGACTGCTCAACAATTTATTACATGCACGCCGATAAAACAAGACGGCGGATAGGGTGGCAAACTACTAACTCACGGTAATAATGGTGGTGGAAATATCACCGCGAAGCGAGTGATATAATTCCAGAAGACTACAGCTCTTCGAGCGTCGGAGTGAAGCTCGGGGAGACTTATTGTGGGTGGCGGAAGCGTATACAATACAAGTGACCAAAATCCGGGATCGCGCAGGACTGACTGGGACTCCTCTAGGCGTCGGACGCGCTATCAAACTCTTCATCCAAGAGATCGCCTTCGTCAACATCTGGCCAAATCAACAAGCCAGGTGAGTACTATGAAAGTACTCGCAAGACAGTTCGGACATAAGGTATAACAAACGTAAACATGAAGCATATGAACAAGTTAACCAGTGCGATCAGACATAGAGATCATAAATACTGGGTGCCAAGCGAGGGTCTGAATGACGCCTCGAGCGGAAACTGCAGAATAGTAATACTGGTGCCAAACGAGTGTCTGAATGACTCCTCGAGAGGAAAATGCAGAGTAGTAATACTGGTGCCAAATGAGTGTCTGAATGACTCCTCGAGAGGAAAATGCAGAGTAGTAATACTGGTGCCAAACGAGTGTCTGAAAGACTCCTCGAGCGGAAAATGCGGAATAATAATGCTGGTGCCAAACGAGTGTCTGAAAGACTCCTCGAGCGGAAAATGCAGAATAATAATGCTGGTGCCAAACGAGTGTCTGAAAGACTCCTCGAGCGGAAAATGCAGAATAATAATGCTGGTGCCAAACGAGTGTCTGAATGACTCCTCGAGCGGAAAATGCGGAATAATAATGCCACAGTCGGGCGTCGGGGCGACACCACATAAAGGGCTTATAACAGAAAACAAAGGCAGTGCATGCCACAGTCGGACGTCTGAGCGACATCACAAAAAGGGCTTATATTACAGCTCAATAATACAATAGTTCGGGAACATAAATTATCGCAAGCATGAGACAAATATAAAGTTAGTCCATCCACAGGAATAACAATAAATCTGGATTTATCACTTGAGCTTGTTCACCGGGGACAAGTTTTCCACGCGGATAGATATGGATAAAATGATTACACTACTAGATCATGGATACGATGATTTGGAAGGAGTTGACTCTGCAGAGTTTGTACTTAACCACAGCCAACGGATTTTAGTAGTCACGGGGACTAGTTCCGTCTACGGTGTTTTGGAAGAAACACGTCTAACCAGTACACACCCAATTCAACCTTCCGAAGCCAGGGATCACCCTCGGCAACGTTCAAGAAAAACCTTGAGGCGGGGAGGCTACAACCTCGCGTAGCATGGGATCAAATTTCTATACGCGCGCTCTAAGGGGGTGCCCCCCCTCTCGGTCCCAACCGGAAACACCCATGCCCCCTGACCGGATGACTGGCTTTAATCCTGGGCCAAGGTACCATCATCCCGGCCTCTCTGTTTGGTGTGTACACGGAAAGAGGTTACCAACTTACTAAACCGCATCCTGGCAAATGAAACATGTGGTAGCACGGAAGGGGGGAAAGAATGATAACGTGGCTCCGTCCACGTTAACGTCGGAAATAGTTGGATGACGCAAGGCTGGTATGCTACAACAGTACCACCCTGCTGCCCTTCATGTCACCACATGATTAGGCCATCTCTCATCAGAGACCATCGCAACTATCGAACATGCGGGAAAAAGAACGATAACGTGGCTCCGACCACATTAACGTCGGAGAAAGTCGGATGACGCAAGGCTGGTATGCTACAACAGTACCACCTTGCTGCCCTTCATGTGGAACATGAGGGTAGTTGCCTCACAATCAACGAGGTATTTACCGACACTCATATGCCACGCACAAACTTTCAAGCAACATGTAAAACACTCATCATATCAAATGTTCAAACATGCTTGCCTGGTTCGGAGAAGTCGGAATCTAGCTCGGCGAAGTTCGCGGCTCCTTCACCTCTCCCGGAACCTACGGCAATCACGAAAACAGGCACTAACGTGAAAACCAACACGTACACAGAAACTTCTCCAAATATTTTTCAAATAAATCCCATAAAAAACTAGACAAATTTTGAAGATTGTCAGAAGAAGAATCACTCAAAAATCCCTTTTTATTAAAAAGTTATAAAGGTTTCTGTCCAGGGACTTATGTGTAATGAAACAGAAAAGTTCCAGGGTTTTAACTGAGAAAACAGAAAACGGTTCGATTGGAAAAGCGCAAGCTCAAGGGGGAAAGCGTATTTTGCCCGAAGGCGCCAACAGAAAACGGTTCGCGAAAGAATAGGACAGAGGCTGACACGCGGGGTCCACATGTCAGGTTTGAAAAGCTCGCCGGCGCCCGAAGACTGCGGTGGACGCCGGCGTCGAACCACGGTGAGTTAGGAGGATCGGAGGGTACCAAGAGCTTCAGCGTCTTCTTCCGCGTCGGTGGGTGGTGGACTCGACCAACGGGGAGCACCACGTCGACGGCGACACTATCTCCGGCGGACGGCGGCTCGGGTGAGGATGGGGAACTCCGGTGGAGGGCTGCAAACTTCGAATTGAAGCGCGCGTCAAAAAGAGGGATGCATGGTGAAGTTACTGGCAAGAGAAGGGAGGCGGAGGAGCACACACGGGGACGAATCGAGCTGGATCCCGTGGCGGGTCGCGGCGGCCGGAGTCGAGGAAGGAGACCTCCTCGTGGCTCTTCCAATGGCTAGGCGTGCTCTAGGGGGAGTGCAGGGATGGTGGGTGCTCGAGTTGAAGCTCGGGGCCTCTATTTATAGGCCGATCGACGGGGTGGCCGTGAACGGAGAATCTCCGGCGAGCGATTACGGCGGAGCAGTGGATTGGCAGGAGGTTTGAGTGGCCAGGCAGCATCAGTGGAGGTTACTGGAGTCGTTCCACAGCTAAACGGAGTTGGTCTTGGCATAAGGCGTCGGTCCACCGTGAGGTGACCGCACGGGCTCGACGGCGGCAGAGAGCGCGCTCCGCGCCCTGCGGTTCACGACGAGGGTGGCAGCGCGTTCGGGGGAGTGGAAGGCCACGCGGCGAGCTCCGGTGGTTTGGGCGGCGCTGGGTGGCGTCGTCGGCGCCCTGTCTCCCGCTGGCGGCCGCAAAGCCGCCGCGGGCGTCGGTCACGGGGCAGCGCACCTTCTGCTGCTCGTCGCCGATGTCCGCAAGGTGCCAGGCGTTCGTGCGGCGCAGGAACAAGAGGGAGGGGACGAGGAGCAAGGCGACACAGTGGCACTGGCGAGATCGACGTCCATCTCTGAAGAAAACGACAGTAAGCCACTGACTGAATTTCCCGAAACTCTGAACTTGATAATGACCATGCACTGCAGGTGTTCGACAGAAAGATTTTGCAATGATATAAATTTTTCTGGAGCTGGTACTTGGTGAGGTGACCACTCAATGCACCCAGAGGCTGCCTGATTTTACTTGGAATTTTTGGAGAAGGTTTTGAATGAATTTCACCAAATTTGACAAATCTGGTCCAAACTTGCAGCAAGTGTAGTTTGAAAATTTTGAACTGAAGACCAGTGGATCTTCATGGATCTTGGTTGAGGGTTCAAAGGACTAGGAGGGGAAAAAGGTTTGGGGGCAAAAATCAAAACAGAGAATGGAGTTCCTTTGTAAATCACCAATGGCTAGAATACAAGGCAGAAATTTGTTTGAATAAGGTTTGAATGGAAATAATCATATGGGGAGGTTCAACTTGCTGGATTTGATGCAAATCATGATCCAAAGGTGAGGGAAGGGTTAGGAGAGAGGATTTGCACTAAGGCCATGGCAAGAGAGAAAAGTTGAAAGTGGCAAAGGATTATTCTAAAAGCCATAGTGCAAATTTCAAGGAGGTTTTCAAAAGGCATTTCCCAAGTGAAAAGTATTTTGTCTTGAGTCAAAATAAAAAGCAAGAACCTCCAAGACCAAAGACAGATCTTGGGTGAATCCAAATAAAACTTTTGCCATAAAGAAAAAAATATTTGAGAGGGAGAGTTCTCTTGAAGAAAAATTTAAATCACCTCCCTCAAGTCAAATAAAATCATTTGAAAAATCCAAATAAAAACTTGGGTGTCACAACACCTACCGCCTTAGGAAAAATCTCGTCCTCGAGATTTCTGCTGATCCTCAAATAGATATGGATACTCTGCCCGGAGAAAATCCTCCCTTTCCCATGTAGCTTCATCCTCAGTGTGGTTGCTCCACTGAACCCTGTAAAACCTTGTCGTTTTCTGACGGGTCCTCCGTTCAGACTCTTCTAAAATCTTTACTGGCCTTTCTCTGTAGGTGAGATCTGGTTGCATATCAATGTTCTCATGAGGTACATTCTTCTCCGGGTTACTCACACATTTTCTCAATTGTGAGACGTGGAATACGTCATGGACGTCTGACAGCTCCTTGGGTAGGTCTAGTTGGCTGGCTACCGTGCCTCTTCGTGCCTTTACACAAAATGGTCCAATAAATCTTGGGGCTAGCTTCCCCTTAATTTTGAACCGTTGTAGACCCCTCATAGGAGATACTCGTAGGTATACGGAATCACCGGGTTGAAAGCTGACCTCACGATGCTTCTGATCATAGTAGCTCTTTTGTCGGCTCTGTGCCGTCTTGAGTCTGTCCCTGATTTGTTTAACTTTCTCCTCGGCCTCATTAAGCATGTCCGGGCCGAAGATACGGCTGTCACCTGTTTCTGACCAATTCAGTGGGGTACGGCACCTTCGTCCGTACAATGCTTCAAAGGGTGCCATCTGCAAGCTGGCTTGGTAGCTGTTGTTGTAAGCAAATTCGGCATACGGCAAACTCTCTTCCCAACTGGATCCATAGGTGAGCACACAGGCTCTTAGCATATCCTCTAGGATTTGGTTTACACGTTCCGTTTGTCCATCAGTCTGAGGGTGGTACGCTGTACTGAAAGCTAGTCGCGTGCCCAGAGCTTGTTGTAGGTGATCCCAAAATTTGGAGACGAATTGGGTGCCTCGGTCTGATATTATAGTCTTTGGGACTCCGTGCAAGCAAACTATACGGGAGAGATAAAGTTTTGCCAGTCTTTGTGTGGAGTAGGTAGTCTTCACGGGGATGAAATGAGCAACCTTGGTTAGTCGGTCTGTGATGACCCATATGGCGTCATTTCCGCGTTGTGATGGGGGTAATCCAACGATGAAGTACATTCCTATTTCATCCCATTTCCACCCCGGTATCCTGTTTGGCTGGAGTAGCCCTGCTGGCTTTTGATGCTCGGCCTTGATGCGCTGACATGAATCGCAACAAGCAATGAATGTGGCTATATCTCTTTTCATACCGTGCCACCAAAATCTTTCCTGAATGTCCTTGTACATTTTGGTTCCTCCAGGATGGATCGAGTATGGAGCGGTGTGGCTTTCCGTCAAGATCTGTTGCTTGAGTTCCTCAATGTTAGGTACGCAAAGTCTGTCTCGGTACCATAATGTTCCTTCACTGTCTGTGATGAACTCTGAAGTCTTACTAAGATTCATTTTCTTCTTTATACCTTCGATGCTGGGATGTCCCTGTTGAGCCTTCTTAATTTGTTCCACCAGGGTGGGTTGTATCTCCAGGTTCGATACGGTGCCCTCGGAGACTAACATCATGTTGAGCCTAGCGAACTCTCGCTGAACTCAGGCCTCAAATTTTGCTGACCGTCATTGTCCGGGCTGGGGTTTCGACTAAGGGCATCGCCCACTACATTTGCTTTCCCTGGGTGGTAGTGAATGCCGACGTCATAGTCCTTGACCAGTTCCAACCAGCGTCGTTGGCGTAAATTCAGCTCCGGCTGTGTGCAAATATATTTGAGGCTCTTATGGTCCGTATATATTTCACAGCGATTTCCCAACAGAAAGTGCCTCCACTCCTTGAGTGCATGTATGACTGCTGCTAGCTCCAAGTCATGTGTTGGGTAATTTTCCTCATGTTTTCGCAGCTGCCGTGAGGCATATGCGACGACTTTGCCATCCTGCATTAGTACACATCCAAGACCTTTTCGGGACGCGTCACAATACACTTCAAAGCTCTTGTGTATGTCTGGCACAGTTAAGACCGGTGCGGTTGTCAGTTTCTTCTTGATTTCTTGGAAGCTTTCCTCGCATGCTTCCGTCCATACAAATTTCTTGTCCTTCTTGAGCAACTGTGTTATAGCTTTTGCCACAGTGGAGAATCCTTCAATAAATCTTCTGTAATATCCGGCCATTCCTAGGAAACTCCGCACATCAGTAACGTTGGCGGGTGGCTTCCAGTCAAGTATGGCCTTGACTTTTTCTGGGTCTACGGCCACGCCTTCTTGGTTCAGTATATGGCCTAAGAAACCAACTTGTCTTAGCCAAAATTCGCACTTGCTAAATTTGGCGTACAACTGATGTTTCCTCAATTCTCCCAAAACAATTCTGAGGTGCTCAGCATGCTCTTCTGGTGTCCTTGAGTAAACCAGAATATTGTCAATGAATACCACCACAAATTTGTCCATGAATTTCATGAACACTTTGTTCATAAGGTGGACGAAATATGCGGGGGCGTTCGTTAGTCCAAAAGGCATCACTGTAAACTCGTATAACCCATATCTGGTGAAAGCTGTCTTGGGGATATCTTCTGTCCGTACCTTCAGTTGATGGTATCCCGATCTCAAATCAATCTTTGAAAATACCTTGGCTTGTGCGAGCTGGTCAAACAAATCATTTATCCGTGGCATCGGATATTTGTTTTTGATGGTGACCATATTGAGGGCTCGATAGTCTATACACAGTCTCAGTGTCCCATCCTTTTTCTTGGCGAACAACACAGGCGAACCCCATGGTGAGGAGCTGGCTCGAATAAATCCTTTGTCCAATAATTCCTTTATCTGCTTCTTCAACTCCACCAATTCTGAGGGTGCCATTCTATATGGCTTCTTATAGATGGGAGCGGTGCCAGGTGCTAGTTCGATGCTGAATTCTATTTCTCGGTCTGGTGGCATGCCTGGTAGTTCTTCAGGGAACACATCAGGAAACTCGCATACCACTGGAACTTTCCTTAGTTCTGCAATGTCCATTTTGTTCAGTTTTGGTTGCTGAGATCGTGGCCTTTCTTGAGCGGAAACCCTTATAGTCTTGCCGTGATGGTGAGTGAGAATCACTGTCCGATTGAAACAGTCAATGAATCCTTTGTTGGTGGTCAACCAGTCCATCCCTAAAATGACATCCAGTCCTTTACTCTCCAACACGATGAGATTCGCGTGGAATTATAGTCCTTCGAACTCAATGACCACTCCTTGGCAGTAACCCTGAGCGATTTGCTTATTCCCGGGGGACTTGATGATCATAGATTTTCCAAGGGAAGTATCGGAAAACCATGTTGTGAAACAAAACTCTTCGAAACGAACGAATGGGAAGCTCCAGAATCAAACAAAACCGTGGCAGGTACTGTGTTGACAGGGAATGTACCGAGCACGATGTCTGGGGCATTCTGCGCTTCTTCCCTGGTCACATGGTTCAGGTGACCCTTCCTGTGGTTGTTGTTGGGGTTGAAATTGTTGCGCTTGGGGGCGGGATTGTTCCCACCATTGTTCGGCTTGGGTGCCGAGTCTCTTGGCTTCGGGCACTGTTTAGCATAATGCCCTTGTTGACCACAAGCATAGCAGGTGACCCCTGGACGGTATGTGTACTCCTTATCCCTGGCATGAAATTGTCCAACGGGCCTTGGCTCAGTAGTCGTGGATCTCCTTGCGTCTGTCCTTGGGACCTCAGTCTTGCCTCGGTTGTTGCGAGCAAGAGTCGTCTTGTCCCTCTTTCGCTTGCGGATATCTTCCAGACTACGGCGCTCATTCTCCAAGGTGATGGCCTTGTCCACCAGCGTCTTAAAATCCGGAAAAGTGTGTACAATCAGTTGGCATCTTAGCGCTGGTGCCAGGCCGTCCAGGAATTTTTCCATCTTCTTGCTTTCTGTCATGTGCTCGTCGTAGGCATATCGAGACAGCTGGGTAAACTGACCATTGTATTCTGTCACTGACATGCCTCTCTGCTTCAGGTCATCAAACTCTCTCTTCTTGATCTTTGGGATGCTCCTGGGGATGTGTGCCCCACGGAAGCCTTCCTTGAACTCTTCCCAGGTGATGTTGTGTTCCCTGGGATGCATGTGTAGGAAGTTCTCCCACCATGCTGCGGCTGCTCCAGTAAGGTAGTGTGGTGCATAAAGCACCTTCTCATGATCTGAGCACTGAGCAATGATCAGTTTCCTTTCAATCTCACGAAGCCAATCATCGGCTTCCAGCGGTCTATCGGTGTGAGCAAAAGTTGAGGGGCGAGTCTTCTGTAACTCAGATAACTTGGAATGTGGTTGATAGGGTTCACGGTAGTTTCCCATATTGATGACATGATTCATCATCTCTTGGTGCTGTTGCTGGCTTTGCTCGAAGAGACGGCATACTTGAGACAGTGCTGCTTCACTGTCTTGTTGACTGGACTGACCCTGAGTGAAATTGTTGATGGTCTGTGTCCCGTAAACCTCTTCTGGCTGATTGGGCATGCAGCGAGTCCACGGGCGAGACATTTTTCCAGTCTGGGGTATTATTTGCAAAACCCATGAGAAAAACTGTGTAGCACAAGAAAAATCTTGCAAAGGCAACAATTAAAAAGGGTTCAAGGTTTTTCAAGAAAACATAAACGATTTTGCACGGAGAAGGACTGCTTAACATAAATCTTACATGCGAAAAGCAAACACACGATACAGCACTCAGGATGCGCGTACACAATCCTGACATGTTATTAAAACTAGCGTACTACTCCGGAAGGTAGCAAACACACCCATACAAACTAGCGTACAGATAAAACAACACAACATACAGGCAGACATGACACGCGGCTACTCGGTGCTCTCAGTTGGAGATGGTGAAGATCTCCTTCCCCTTGCCGATGGCAAGACTCAGCGGTCCAGGAGAATTAACCTCCACCTCCTCTCTAGCTGGCTCCTGGCGCGAAAAGCTGTGCTGCGGTGATGGTGCGGGGGCGACTGGTGGTAGAGCGGGTGCGGCAGGCAGTGCGGCTCTGACTGGAGTAGGAGCGATGACGCGGTCGAACTCCTCACTGGTAGGCAGACGGCGAGCAGTGGCCAAAACGGCCGGTGCATACGAGGCTGAAGACGAGACGAATGTCAGAGGCGGCGCTGTGTGGAGAAGCTCCTTCCTGCTGGCAGGACCGCCCCGGACTAAGTCCATGCGGGCAGCCACAAGATCATCTACGAGGTTGTCGAAAGACTCCTCCAGAGCCTTGAGATACTCCACAACCATCTCGATGGCTTCATCTCGTTCTCCCCGATGGCAGGCGAACGCATAGTGACTGGTGTAGGGCACATGGCATGGGAGGTAGCGGTAGCGACGAGTCTTCATCGTAGGAAGGATGTCCCGAAGGCGAGCTATCGCCTCACGGGCAGCCATCTGCATGGCATGCCTCTCCGTAGGCATGGCCCTTCCCACAAAACGGAAGTGGCGAGCTGCAGAACGTCCTCCCTTGAATTGCACCACAGCTTGGTGCATAGACACGTCGTCACTGAGCTTGTGCTGGTAGAGCGTGAACTCCGGGCGAGCTGCTGGCCCGATCGCGAGCTTGGTGATGGAGACGAGGAGCTTGACAAACCCCTCGGGCACGTTGGTGAACACTCGATCCTCACAGCTGCTGCCAGCCATCTACAAAAGTAGGCAAAAATTCTGAGTAGTCATGTCATAAATTTATGATGACCAACAGAAAATAGCTACGATTGCAAAATGCTGAAAAAGCACAAAAGACACTAATAACCGATTAGCGATCGCACCTAGTGGCTTCCTACAGTCAGCCAGGCTCTGATACCAAGCTTGTCACGACCGGTTTTTTAATAAAATAATTATTGAGAGACCAATCCCTTTTACGGACCAGCGAGGAAGAATTCCTTCTCACTGGTAGACTATCTTGGTCACAGAAGAAAAATACCAGGGGTACTGAAT
This sequence comes from Triticum aestivum, assembly GCF_018294505.1. Taxonomy (NCBI): domain Eukaryota; kingdom Viridiplantae; phylum Streptophyta; class Magnoliopsida; order Poales; family Poaceae; genus Triticum; species Triticum aestivum. The sequence goes on from NC_057808.1 coordinate 391,774,746, forward strand.
ATAATACAAGGTTGAGCGGAGACTGCTCAACAATTTATTACATGCACGCCGATAAAACAAGACGGCGGATAGGGTGGCAAACTACTAACTCACGGTAATAATGGTGGTGGAAATATCACCGCGAAGCGAATGATATAATTCCAGAAGACTACAGCTCTTCGAGCGTCGGAGTGAAGCTCGGGGAGACTTATTGTGGGTGGCGGAAGCGTATACAATACAAGTGACCAAAATCCGGGATCGCGCAGGACTGACTGGGACTCCTCTAGGCGTCGGACGCGCTATCAAACTCTTCATCCAAGAGATCGCCTTCGTCAACATCTGGCCAAATCAACAAGCCAGGTGAGTACTATGAAAGTACTCGCAAGACAGTTCGGACATAAGGTATAACAAATGTAAACATGAAGCATATGAACAAGTTAACCAGTGCGATCAGACATAGAGATAATAAATACTGGGTGCCAAGCGAGGGTCTGAATGACGCCTCGAGCGGAAACTGCAGAATAGTAATACTGGTGCCAAACGAGTGTCTGAATGACTCCTTGAGAGGAAAATGCAGAGTAGTAATACTGGTGCCAAACGAGTGTCTGAAAGACTCCTCGAGCGGAAAATGCGGAATAATAATGCTGGTGCCAAACGAGTGTCTGAAAGACTCCTCGAGCGGAAAATGCAGAATAATAATGCTGGTGCCAAACGAGTGTCTGAAAGACTCCTCGAGCGGAAAATGCAGAATAATAATGCTGGTGCCAAACGAGTGTCTGAAAGACTCCTCGAGCGGAAAATGCAGAATAATAATGCTGGTGCCAAACGAGTGTCTGAATGACTCCTCGAGCGGAAAATGCGGAATAATAATGCCACAGTCGGGCGTCGGGGCGACACCACATAAAGGGCTTATAACAGAAAACAAAGGCAGTGCATGCCACAGTCGGACGTCTGAGCGACATCACAAAAAGGGCTTATATTATAGCTCAATAATACAATAGTTCGGGAACATAAATTATCGCAAGCATGAGACAAATATAAAGTTAGTCCATCCACAGGAATAACAATAAATCTGGATTTATCACTTGAGCTTGTTCACCGGGGACAAGTTTTCCACGCGGATAGATATGGATAAAATGATTACACTACTAGATCATGGATACGATGATTTGGAAGGAGTTGACTCTGCAGAGTTTGTACTTAACCACAGCCAACGGATTTCAGTAGTCACGGGGACTAGTTCCGTCTACGGTGTTTTGGAAGAAACACGTCTAACCAGTACACACCCAATTCAACCTTCCGAAGCCAGGGATCACCCTCGGCAACGTTCAAGAAAAACCTTGAGGCGGGGAGGCTACAACCTCGCGTAGCATGGGATCAAATTTCTATACGCGCGCTCTAAGGGGGTGCCCCCCTCTCGGTCCCAACCGGAAACACCCATGCCCCCTGACCGGATGACTGGCTTTAATCCTGGGCCAAGGTACCATTATCCCGGCCTCTCTGTTTGGTGTGTACACGGAAAGTGGTTACCAACTTACTAAACCGCATCATGGCAAATGAAACATGTGGTAGCACGGAAGGGGGGAAAGAACGACAACGTGGCTCCGTCCATGTTAACGTCAGAAATAGTCGGATGACGCAAGGCTGGTATGCTACAACAGTACCACCCTGCTGCCCTTCATGTCACCACATGATTAGGCCATCTCTCATCAGAGACCATCGCAACTATGGAACATGCTGGGAAAAGAACGATAACGTGGCTCCGACCACGTTAACGTCGGAGAAAGTCGGATGACGCAAGGCTGGTATGCTACAACAGTACCACCTTGCTGCCCTTCATGTCACCACATGATTAGGCCATCTCTCATCAGAGATCATCGCAACTTTGGAACATGAGGGTAGTTGCCCCACAAGCAACGAGGTATTTACCGACACTCATATGCCACGCACAAACTTTCAAGCAACATGTAAAACACTCATCATATCAAATGTTCAAACATGCTTGCCTAGTTCGGAGAAGTCGGAGTCTAGCTCGGTGAAGTTCGCGGCTCCTTCACCTCTCCCGGAACCTACGGCAATCACGAAAACGGGCACTAACGTGAAAACCAACACGTACACAGAAACTTCTCCAAATATTTTTCAAATAAATCCCATAAAAAACTAGACAAAATTTGAAGATTGTCAGAAAAAGAATCACTCAAAAATCCCTTTTTATTAAAAAGTTATAAAGGTTTCTGTCCAGGGACTTATCTGTAATGAAATAGAAAAGTTCCAGGGTTTTAACTGAGAAAAAAACGGTTCGATTGGAAACGCGTAAGCTCAAGAGGGAAAGCGTATTTTGCCCGAAGGCGCCAACAGAAAACGGTTCGCGAAAGAATAGGACAGAGGCTGACACGCGGGGTCCACATGTCAGGTTTGAAAAGCTCGCCGGCGCCCGAAGACTGCGGTGGACGCCGGCGTCGAACCACGGCGAGTTAGGAGGATCGGAGGGTACCAAGAGCTTCAGCGTCTTCTTCCGCGTCGGTGGGTGGTGGACTCGACCAACGGGGAGCACCACGTCGACGGCGACACTATCTCCGGCGGACGGCGGCTCGGGTGAGGATGGGGAACTCCGGTGGAGGGCTGCAAACTTCGAATTGAAGCGCGGGTCAGAAAGAGGGATGCATGGTGAAGTTACTGGCAAGAGAAGGGAGGCGGAGGAGCACACACGGGGACGAATCGAGCTGGATCCCGTGGCGGGTCGCGGCGGCCGGAGTCGAGGAAGGAGACCTGCTCGTGGCTCTTCCAGTGGCTAGGCGTGCTCTAGGGGGAGTGCAGGGATGGTGGGTGCTCGAGTTGAAGCTCGGGGCCTCTATTTATAGGCGGATCGACGGGGTGGCCGTGAACGGAGAATCTCCGGCGAGCGATTACGGCGGAGCAGTGGATTGGCAGGAGGTTTGAGTGGCCAGGCAGCATCAGTGGAGGTTACTGGAGTCGTTCCACAGCTAAATGGAGTTGGTCTTGGCGTAATGGCGTCGGTCCACCGTGAGGTGACCGCACGGGCTCGACGGCGGCAGAGAGCGCGCTCCGCGCCCTGCGGTTCACGACGAGGGTGGCAGCGCGTTCGGGGGAGTGGAAGGCCACGCGGCGAGCTCCGGTGGTTTGGGCGGCGCTGGGTGGCGTCATCGGCGCCGTGTCTCTCGCTGGCGGCCGCAAAGCCGCCGCTGGCGTCGGTCACGGGGCAGCGCACCTTCTGCTGCTCGTCGCCGATGTCCGCAAGGTGCCAGGCGTTCGTGCGGCGCAGGAACAAGAGGGAGGGGACGAGGAGCAAGGCGACACAGTGGCACTGGCGAGATCGACGTCCATCTCTGAAGAAAACGACAGTAAGCCACTGACTGAATTTCCCGAAACTCTGAACTTGATAATGACCATGCACTGCAGGTGTTCGACAGAAAGATTTTGCAATGATATAAATTTTTCTGGAGCTGGTACTTGGTGAGGTGACCACTCAATGCACCCAGAGGCTGCCTGATTTTACTTGGAATTTTTGGAGAAGGTTTTGAATGAATTTCACCAAATTTGACAAATCTGGTCCAAACTTGCAGCAAGTGTAGTTTGAAAATTTTGAACTGAAGACCAGTGGATCTTCATGGATCTTGGTTGAGGGTTCAAAGGACTAGGAGGGGAAAAAGGTTTGGTGGCAAAAATCAAAACAGAGGATGGAGTTCCTTTGTAAATCACCAATGGCTAGAATACAAGGCAGAAATTTGTTTGAATAAGATTTGAATGGAAATAATCATATGGGGAGGTTCAACTTGCTGGATTTGATGCAAATCATGATCCAAAGGTGAGGGAAGGGTTAGGAGAGAGGATTTGCACTAAGGCCATGGCAAGGGAGAAAAGTTGAAAGTGGCAAAGGATTATTCCAAAAGCCATAGTGCAAATTTCAAGGAGATTTTCAAAAGGCATTTCCCAAGTGAAAAGTATTTTGTCTTGAGTCAAAATAAAAAGCAGGAACCTGCAAGACCAAAGACACATCTTGGGTGAATCCAAATAAAACTTTTGCCATAAAGAAAATAATATTTGAGAGGGAGAGTTCTCTTGAAGAAAAATTTAAATCACCTCCCTCAAGTCAAATAAAATCATTTGAAAAATCCAAATAAAAACTTGGGTGTCACATGAGTGCTAGCTTGAGTGGAAAGAAGATGAGAACTTGGGCGCCGGAGCTCAAAATTGGAAGGGCGGACAAAGAGAGAAGGTGTGGGAGAAGAAGGGAATCCTTATCCCCTTATAAAGGCAGTGAATATTGAACGCCTCCCCACTTGCCTCGAAACTCGCCTATTCCCAAGGCCTGTGTAAACGGCATGGTTGGGTTACCCACGCCCGTATTGATGAGAATCCTGTGATAAGGGGACACGATCTCTGCTTTGACAAGACGTGCCAATGGCATCTGTGTCTCGAAACATGGAGCGGCAGATGAAAAACGGTTCGGAATTATGACCGGGCAGACATGATGTCATAAAGATTGTCAGCGGATTGGACTTGTGGAAGCGTTATATTCCCTCTACAGTTGTGTGGGGTGTGTGTTACAGGTCCAGATACAATCATTGCGTCTGAAGAGTATCTTGGAGTTCGGAAAGAAGGGAACCCGCCTTGCAATGCCGAAAACAATCTGCGCGCCGGACTCCTCGTCATTGAAGCCAGGTTCAGGGGCTACTGAGGGAGTCCTGTACTAAGGGGTCCTCGGGCGTCTGGCCTGTTATCATGGGCCGGACTGATGGGCTGTGAAGACCGAAGACTGCACCCGTGTTCGGATGGGACTCTCCTTAGCCTGGAAGGCAAGCTTGGCGACCAAATATGTAGATTCATTTTCTTTGTAACCGACCCCCTGTGTAACCCTAGATCCTCCCGGTGTCTATATAAACCGGAGGACTTAGTCCGGAAGGAGGGAGACTCATTACCATAGTCATACATGCTAGACTTCTAGGGTTTAGCCATTACGATCTCGTGGTAGATCAACTCTTGTAATACTCATATTCATCAAGATCAATCAAGCAGGAAGTAGGGTATTACCTCCATAGAGAGGGACCGAATTTGGGTAAACATCGTGTCCCCTGTCTCCTGTTACCATCGACCTTAGACGCACAGTTTGGGACCCCCTACCCGAGATCCGCCGGTTTTGACACCGACACCGACTGCTCAGCAGTCGGCCCGAATCTCGGGGGCTACACCCCGAAGGTGCGCTAGCGCGCCCCCAAGAATGAAGAATGAAGTACTTACTCCGGCTGTCGGTCAGCTCGGCGGTCCGCTTGGCCAGCTCCTGGACTTGGGAGTTGAAGGCGGCCGCACGAATGTTGTGGTAATCCTACAACAGAATCAATAGAAGAAAAGAAAAGGTCAGCACTTGGTACTCACCTTTAAGTTGCGAGCTGCCTACTCAGCAGCCGGCCCGGAACTTGGGGGCTACACCCAGTGGGTGCGCTAGCACGCCCCCACGGAAGATTGCAAAGATTGAAAGCAAAGAAGAAGGAGCATACCCGGACGGCGGCTCACGACGCCAAGAACATCTGCGTGTAGTTCTGGAGGGCGTCACCTTGAGCTTGAAGCCGGGACCGGACTTCCTGTGCAGCCTTGTTCAGGACGGCCGTCCCGCCCCCAGAAGTCCACTCCCGCGGGATGGCACTAGTGGCCTCCGCCTCCGGGGCCGACAAGCTCGAGGCTCCGATCTCCTGAGGCCGCTGTGCAGAAGTCGCCTTCGCCGCACGCTGACGCGCCGGAGTGCGGGCCAGGGGAGTCGCTCCCACCACCAGCGCGCCACCAACTTGAGGCGCCGGCGGCGCATTAGGCCGACTTCCCTGGGTCTCGGAAGCCGGCGTCTGCTGGGGCACCTCCGGCCTTGGGATGACGGCGTCTCCCCCTCCCTCTACATGACCGGCTGGTCGTTGCCGGCCACTCCAGTCGGCGCCAAGATCTCCGGCGCCGGCGGCATGGAGCGTAGCGGGATGACCGGCTGTGGAGCCTGGCCACCCGCGGCTCCTCCTGCTTGTGGCTTAGCGGCCACGTCCGCCTGGGCCTTGGTCGCCTCCTCCTCCCGGACCTTGGCCGCAACGTCGGCCTGGGCCTTGGCCGCCGCGTCCGCCTCCTCCTGCGCCGCCTTGGCCGCGTCTACCTTCGTCTGCTCCGCCCTCTCCTTCTCCTTGCGCGCCTCCCGCGTGTTCTTCTCCGTCGCCTCCCGGAGGTCGGTGAGCGAGTCTATGCGGCGGGTGTTGGTGGAGCCCTCCATCCCCCCGATGATGGAGGCAGAGGCCGACCGCTCAAGGGAGAGCGGGGCTCTGTTCACACAAGACAAGCAGAATTCAAAAAGGTTTTGCGAAGAAGACTTAGAAAGGACAAAGGAAAACACAAAGAAAGATATGCTCTTACGCGGACACCGTCGGCGGCTGCTTCGGGGCCCACTGGAACCGGGCTGCTTTCGCGGCGGCCTCCTCCCGCCTGGTCGCTGCAGCCGAGCCCTTGGGCTTCTTCGGCCGTTCGCCTTGCAGTTGCGTGCCGGCGTGACGGTTCGGTGCGCCGCCTGGTGCGGGTGGCACTGCTGAGGAGCTCGCCCCCGCCTTTTTAGCGACCGGCGGGCGGCGCGGCTCGGCCTCCTCCTCGTCGTCATCCGGCCACGACTCGACGCCGCCTCCTCCACCGGAGCCGCTTGCCCCGTCGCCACCGCTTGTGGCGTCGTCTTCCAAGGCGGCCGCCCCCAAGTCGGGGTCGTCCACGTCGCTCACCGCTCGATCCAGCAGGAACTCCTGGCCTTGTGCCAGGGCGTTGGCTGCCGGGTGGGTCGTGAGGAGCTGCGACACGTCCGACTGATCAGTCGGCGAAGCAGAACTCGGCAGCAGAAGAAGAAAAGGCCAAGAAAAGAAAGGAGAGTCGGGAGCTTACGGCAAAAGGAGGATGTGCGCGGGAGTACGGTCACTTGCCGAACTGCCACTCCGACTCCGAGAGCTTGCAGTTCGCGATCTCGTTCACCATACGGGCCACCTCCGTGGCCGACATCTCCCGGGTGGGCAGCCGGCACGGGTCTTGGTGCCCACTCATCTGACTGATCAGATGAGGCCAGCCCTGGAGAGGGAGAACCCGGAGCACCACGAAGGCGGTCAACAAGTCGAAGGCCGTGAGGCCCTCCGAATCCGTCATCTCCTTAAGCCGGCGACGGCGGCGGTGGAGGCGGCCGACAGATGCTTCGGCTTGAAGGACCAGTTGGTGCGCGGCTCAGCTGGTGGGCCGGCTTCGTAAGCCGGCAAGTTGATGAAGTCCAGCGCCGGGTTGACGTTCTTGACGTAAAAATATTACTTCCGCCATAGCTTGACAGACTGCGTCAAGCTGATGGATGGGAAGCGGTTCCCGGCTCCCGGACGCTGCACCGCGACGAAGGCGCCGCACTGAGCCGCCTCGTCTTTGGCGGAGACGCCGAGTTTGGTGTAGAAAAACTCTCCCCACAGCTCGAGTGTGGGGAGAACGCCAAGGTATCCCTCTCACAGCGTGACGAAGGCCGACAACAGCAACACCGTGTTTGGTGTGAGGTGGTGCGGCTGGAGGTGGTAAAACTGGAGAAAGGAGCGGAGGAAGCCGCTCGCCGGCAGGCCGAAGCCCCGGAGGAAATGCGAGCGGAAGCTAACGCGCTCACCTTCCTCCGGCGCCAGCGAGATCTCCTTCTCTGGCGGGACGCGCATCTGGACGTAGCCCTCCCTGGGCAGCCGCCGCGTGTTGTGGAGATAGGAGATGTGGTCTTCGATGACATTAGAGCCATCCCAGTCGCCGGCTCGCTCTCGCTCCATGGAAGCTCAAGCTCGACGAGGCGACGACGCGGCGAAGAGGCTGGGTTTGGTGACGACGGGCCGCGGCAGCACTTCGGCGAGTTGCGGGAGTGCGGCGGCGGCAGAAAGAGAGAAGAGGAAGAGCAAGGCAGCGGGAGAGGAGGGCGCGCGTGCTAATGCCGCCCCCTCCTCCCCCTACTTATAGCCCTGGGCTGCGAAGCCGAGGGGACGGGGCGTGGGGATCATGGGATTAACTGTGCCCATGACCCCATGACTCCGCATTAACCGCACAGTAACGGCGTGGAGTAATCACGCCACGGAATCCCAACCGTTTTCCTCGGCCACAGCGGATCTGTGCGCATGCTGAGGCCCAGTAGTGGTGGTCCCCGGCCTGCGGCGAGGTCGCATCGCGCGCGTGGGCTGGCAGGCGGCCTGGCCGGCTGGCGACACGTGGCGTGCAGCTGGCAGGAGGCAAGACTGGCGCCAGGCTGGCGCACCACCCAGCTCCCGCCAAGACATTTCAAAAACCACAAGACGGTCTGCCTGGTCGTATCCGACTCCTAACAGTCGGTACGTCGGAAGACGGACGGAGGAAGATCAAATGAAGCACTCAGAGTAGGAAGCTGCTGAGGCTCCTTCCTTTCTTCAGCTATGGAGCTTCATCAACTTCGGGGACTACTGTCGGAGTAACTGGCCACGGGTAGCCTCATCGACCCCCCATGGCGCTTCAAGACATTGGGGCCGGCTGCTCCCTCCAGATTCGAAGAGCCAAGCACCGCCTCCTCGTGGCCGGCTGGTCCAAGCGGCCGGCTGCCAGGAGACGGCAAAGCCCAACAGGTGGCCATGAGGTGGGCCAGCTCCTAGCAGGCGGCCTCAAGAGAGGCCGACTCCTAGCAGGCGGCCCTAGGCATCCTCAAAGTCTGCATCCACATAAATGCGATGAGACAAGGCGTGGCTACAGCACGCCTTGCCACCCCCGAATCTAGGGCCAAGCATGGCTACAGTGCATCGTACCAGACGGAGATCTCCCTTCAGTGCGGCAGTGTTGCCACACTACCCATGACATCACCCCTGTCAGAAGGAACCATGCTCCCATGACGGGCTGTCGGTATGGCCTGGAGGCGGCGGGACCCACATGACTACGAGAATCTAGAGAGCGGCCATCCCTTGCCAGTCGGCTCAAGGGCGGCTGGCTGACGACCAGGCGGCCCTCCCCCCCTCCTGGGGATTTATGCATCATTAATGAGAAGAGACGGGGAGTGGCTACAGTGAGAGCCCACCAGGCGGCGATACTGTAGCCACGCCTCCCCGACAAAGCATGGATCATTACCAGCACAGCTACAGTGCTGAGCAGCCTGCAAGACCCGCGAGCGGCGGGCGCGGCCTGTCGGCCAAGTACGAGACAGCCGGCGGGGCCCACCAGGCAGCGGGCCCCATCAGCCAGCGGAGAAGCCGGCGACCAGAGACACTGTCAGTCGGGTCCTACACCCGGCCAGATTACGTTTGTACCCCTGGGGAGTAGGCCTATATAAACCCCCCAGGGCACCCATGCAAAGGGTTCAGATTTTAGTTCATCTACACCCACATATAGAGAGAGGAAGCTAGGGCTAGACTTGTTCTTCTTCCCCCTCTAGAGAAACAGCTCAATGAGCAAGCTTGTAGCCACCATTGTTGCTTGAGTAATCATGCGGAGACCCTGCAGAGTAGGACTAGGGGTGTTATGACCTAGGAGAGCCCCGAACCTGGGTAAGATCCGCCGGCGGACATGTTTGCGCCTTATCCCGTTTCAGGCAACGTCTTATTAGCCCCCTCCATGATAAGCCATCCTTTGGCATATGTCGCACGACGCCCCCGACATGATGTTTATCTTTTATGCATCTTATTTGCTTAGTACGACGGTAGCATTATAAGATGATCCCTCACTAAAATTTCAAAGGTATAAGTGTTCTCCCTGAGTATGCACCACGTGATGATCGGGTGTAATAAGCTCTACATTCACATACAAAGGGTGCAAGACAGTTTTGCACGTGCGGAATACTCGGGTTAAACTTGACGAGCCTAGCATGTACAGACATGGCCTAGGAGCACTGAGACCGAAAGGTCGAACATGAATCATATAGTGGATATGATCAACAAAGAGATGTTCACCATTGAAAACTACTCCATCTCACGTGATGATCGGACATGGTTTAGGTGATGTGGATCACGTGATCATTTAGATGACTCGAGGGATGTCTATCTAAGTGGGAGTTCTTAAGTAATATGATTAATTGAACTTAAATTTATCATGAACTTAGTCCTGATAGTTTTTGCATATCTATGTTGTAGATCAATGGCCCGTGCTACCGTGCCCTTGAATTTTAATGCGTTCCTAGAGAAAGTTAAGTTGAAAGCTGATGGTAGCAACTACACGGACTGGGTCCGTAACTTGAGGATTATCCTCTCTACAGAAGAATTACGGCCTTGATGCACCACTAGGTGCAAGGCCTGCTGCAGGAGCAACTCCGGACGTTATGAACGTCTGGCTAGCTAAATCTGATGACTACTCGATAGTTCAGTGTGCCATGCTTTACGGCTTAGAATCGGGACTTCAAAGACGTTTTGAATATCATGGAGCATGTGAGATGTTTCAGGAGTTGAAGTTAATATTTCAAGCAAATGTCCGAGTTGGAGATATGAAGTCTCCAACAAGTTCTATAGCTAATGGAGGAGAACAGTTCTGTCAGTGAACACATACTTAGAATGCCTGGGTACCATAACCACTTGACTCAGCTGGGAGTTAATCTTCCGGATGATAGTGTCGTTGACGGAGTTCTTCAATCACTACCACCAAGCTATAAAGGCTTCGTGATGAACTATAATATGCAAGGGATGGAAAAGACAATTCCTGAGCTCTTCGCAATGCTCAAGGCTGCGGTGGTAGAAATTAATAAGGAGCATCAAGCGTTGATGGTTAACAAGACCACTAGTTTCAAGAAAAAGGGCAAAGGAAAGAAGGGGAACTTCAAGAAGAATACCAACCAAGTTGCTGCTCCCGGGAAGAAGCCCAAGTCTGGACCTAAGCCTGAAACTGAGTGCTTCTAATGCAAAGGGACTAGTCACTGGAAGCGGAACTGCCCCAAGTATTTGGCGGATAAGAAGGATGGAAAAGTGAAAGGTATATTTGATATACATGTTATTGATGTGTACGTTACTAATGCTCGTAGTAGCGCCTGGGTATTTGATACTGGTTCTGTTGCTCACATTTGCAACTCGAAACAGGGGCTACGGATTAAACAAATATTGGCTAAGGACGAGGTGATGATGCGCGTCAGAAATGGTTCCAAGGTCGGTGTGATCGCCGTCAGCACGCTACCTCTACATCTACCTTCGGGGTTAGTTTTAGACCTGAATAATTGTTATTTGCTACCTGCGTTGAGCATGAATATTATATCTGGATCTTGTTTGATGCGAGACAGTTATTCATTTAAATCAGAGAATAATGGTTGTTCTATTTATATGAGTAATATCTTTTATGGTCATGCACCCTTGAAGAGTGGTCTATTTTTTTTGAATCGTGATTGTGGTGATACACATATTCATAATATTGATGCCAAAAGATGCAAAGTTAATAATGATAGTACAATGTATTTGTGGCACTGCCATTTAGGTCATATTGGTGTAAAGCGTATGAAGAAACTCCATGCAGATGGGCTTTTGGAATCACTTGATTATGAATCATTTGATGCTTGTGAACCATGCCTCATGGGCAAGATGACTAAAACTCTGTTCTTCGGAACAATGGAGCGAGCCACTGACTTATTGGAAATAATACATACTGATGTATGCGGTCTAATGAGTGTTGAGGCTCACGGCGGGTATCGTTATTTTCTGACCTTCACAGATGATTTGAGCAGATATGGGAACGTCTAATTAATGAAACATAAGTCTGAAACATTTGAAAAGTTCAAAGAATTTCAGAGGGAAGTGGAAAATCATCGTAACAAGAAAATAAAGTTTCTACGATCTGATCACGGAGGCGAATATTTGAGTTACGTGTTTGGTCTTCATTTAAAACAATCTGGAATAGTTTCGCAACTCACGCCACCTGGAACACCACAGCAGAATGTGTGTCCGAACATCGTAACCGTACTTTATTAGATATGGTGCTATCTATGATGTCTCTTACCGATTTACCACTATCATTTTGGGGTTATGCATTAGAGACGGCTGCATTCACGTTAAATAGGGCACCATCTAAATCCGTTGAGACGACACCATATGAACTGTGGTTTGGCAAGAAACCTACGCTGTTGTTTCTTAAAGTTTGGGGTTGCGATTCTTATCTGAAAAAGTTTCCGCCTGATAAGCTCGAACCTAAAATCGAAGAAGTGCGTCTTTATAGGATACCCAAAAGAAACTGTTGGGTACACCTTCTATCATAGATCCAAAGGCAAGATATTTGTTGCTAAGAATGGATCCTTTATAGAGAAGGAGTTTCTCTCGAAAGAAGTGAGTGGGAGGAAAGTAGAACTTGATGTGGTAGTTGTACCTTCTCTCGAGTTGGAAAGTAGTTCATCAAAGAAATCACTTCCATTGATGCCTACACCAATTAGTGAGGAAGTTAATGATGATGATCATGAAACTTCAGATCAAGTTACTACCGAACCTCGTAGGTTAACCAGAGTACGTTCCGCACCAGAGTGGTACGGTAATCCTGTTCTGGAAGTCATGTTACTAGACCATGACGAACCTACGAACTATGAGGAAGCGACGATGGGCCCAGATTCTGTGAAATGGCTCGAGGCCATGAAATCTGAGACGGGATCCATGTATGAGAACAAAGTATGGACTTTGGTTGACTTGCCTGATGATCGGCAAGCCATAGAAAATAAACGGATCTTCAAGAAGAAGACTGACGTTGATGGTCATGTTACTGTCTACAAAGCTCGAGTTGTTGCGAAAGGTTTTCGACAAGTTCAAGGAGTTGACTATGATGAGACCTTCTCACCCGTAGCGATGCGTAAGTCTGTCCGAATCATGTTAGCAATTGCAGCATTTTATGATTATGAAATTTGGCAAATGGATGTAAAAACTGCATTCCTTAATGGATTTCCTAAAGAAGAGTTGTATATGATGCAACCAGAAGGTTTTGTCGATCCTAAAGGTGCTAACAAAGTGTGCAAGCTCCAGTGATCCATTTATGGACTGGTGCAAGCCTCTCAGAGTTGGAATACACGCTTTGATAGTGTGATCAAAGCATATGGTTTTATACAGACTTTTGGAGAAGCCTGTATTTACAAGAAAGTGAGTGGGAGCTCTGTAGCATTTATAATATTATATGTGGATGACTGATACGTCCATTTTGCATCATGCTTTTATATCAATATTTGTTGCATTATGGGCTGTTATTACACATTATGTCACAATACTTATGCCTTTTCTATCTTATTTTACAAGGTTTACATGAAGAGGGAGAATGCTGGCAGCTGGAATTCTGGGCTGGAAAAGGAGCAAATATTAGAGACCTATTCTTCACAACTCCAAAAGTCCTGAAACTCCACGAAAGTCAATTTTGGAATATATTAAAATATTGGGCGAAGAAAGCACCAGAGAGGGGCCACACCCTGTCCACGAGGGTGGAGGGCGCGCCCTACCCCCTGGGCGCGCCCCCTGCCTCGTGGGCCACCTAGAAGCCCCCCGATGCCCATATTCTAGTATAAAGTGTCTTTCGCCCTGGAAAAAATCATAAGGAAGCTTTCGGGACGAAGTGCCGCCGTCTCGAGGCGGAACCTGGGCAGAACCAATCTAGGGCTCCGGCAGAACTGTTCTGTCGGGGAAGCATCTATCCGGGAGGGGGAAATCATGACCATCATCATCACCATCGATCCTCTCATCAGGAGGGGGTCAATCTCCATCAACATCTTCACCAGCACCATCTCCTCTCAAACCCTAGTTCATCTCTTGTATCCGATCTTTGTCTCAAGACCTCAGATTGGTACCTTTGGGTTGCTAGTAGTGTTGATTACTCCTTGTAGTTGATGCTAGTTGGTTTATTCGGTGGAAGATCATATGTTCAGATCCTTTATGCATATTAATACCCCTCTAGTTATGAACATGAATATGATTTGTGAGTAGTTACGTTTGTTCCCGAGGACATGGGAGAAGTCTTGTTATAAGTAGTCATGTGAATTTGGTATTCGTTCGATATTTTGATGAGATGTATGTTGTCTTTCCTCTAGTGGTGTTATGTGAACGTCGGCTACATGAAACTTCACCATTGTTTGGGCCTAGGGGAAGGCATTGGGAAGTAATAGGTAGATGATGGTTGCTAGAGTGACAGAAGCTTAAACCCTAGTTTATGCGTTGCTTCGTAAGGGGCTGATTTGGATCCACATGTTTCATGCATGGTTAGGTTTACCTTAATTCTTCTTTCGTAGTTGCAGATGCTTGCGAGAGGGGTTAATCTTAAGTGGGATGCTTGTCCAAGTAAGGACAGTACCCAAGCACCGGTCCACCCACATATCAAATTATCAAAGTAACGAACGCGAATCATATGAGCATGATGAAAACTAGCTTGACGATAATTCCCATGTGTCCTCGGGAGCGCTTTCCTTTATATAAGAGTTTCTACAGGCTTGTAATTTGCTACAAAAAGGATTGGGCCACCTTGCTGCACCTTTGTTTACTTTTTTTACTTGTTACCCGTTACAAATTACCGTATCACAAAACTATCTATTTCCGATAATTTCAGTGCTGGCAGAGAATACCTTATTGAAAACCGCTTGTCATTTCCTTCTGCTCCTCGTTGGGTTCGACACTCTTACTTATCAAAAGGACTACGATAGATCCCCTATACTTGTGGGTCATCAAGACTCTTTTCTGGCGCCGTTGCCGGGGAGTGAAGCGCCTTTGGTAGGTGGAATTTGGTAAGGAGAAATTTATATAGTGTGCTGAAATTTACTGTCATTTGTTACTATGGAAAATAATCCTTTGAGGGGCTTGTTCGTGGTATCTTCACCCCGACCAGTAGAGCAAAGAGTTGCTCCTAAACCTACTGAACCTACTGAAAATGTTTACATTGAAATTCCTTCGGGTATGATAGAGAAACTGCTAGCTAAACCTTTTACAGGAGATGGAACATTACATCCCAATATGCACCTAATCTATGTGGATGAAGTTTGTGGATTATTTAAGGTTGCAGGTATGCCCAAGGATGTTATCAAGAAGAAGGTCTTCCCTTTATCTTTGAAGGGAAAGGCATTGACATGGTTTAGGCTATGTGATGATATTGGATCATGGAACTACAACCGATTGAAATTGGTATTTCATCAGAAGTTTTATCCTATGCATCTGGTTCATCATGATCGTAATTATATATATAATTTTTGGCCTCGTGAAGGAGAAAGTATCGCTCAAGCTTGGGGGAGGCTTAAGTCAATTTTATATTCATGCCCCAATCATGAGCTCTCAAGAGAAATTATTATTCAAAAATTTTATGCTCGGCTTTCTCTCAATAATCGCTCCATGCTCGATACTTCTTGTACTGGTTCTTTTATGATGAAGACTATTGAATTCAAATGGGATTTATTGGAAAGAATTAAACACAACTCTAAAGATTGGGAACTCGACGAAGGTAAGGATTCAGGTATAACACCTAAGTTTGATTGTGTTAAATCTTTTATGAATATCGATGCTTTTCGTGAATTTAGCACTAAATATGGACTTGACTCTGAGATAGTAGCTTCCTTTTGTGAATCATTTGCTACTCATGTTGATCTCGCTAAGGAGAAGTGGTTGAAATATCATCCTCCCATTGAAGTAAAAGTACTTGAACCTATTAAAGTTGAAGAAAAGAGTATCACTTATAATGTTGATCCTATTGTTCCTACCGCTTATATTGAGAAACCACCTTCCCCTGTTAAAATAAAGGATCATGCTAAAGCTTCAACTGTGGTTCGTAAGAGTAATGCTAGAACACCTACACCCCCTGAGCAAATTAAAAGTTGAACCTAGTATTGCTATGGTCAAAGATCTCTTGGTCGATAATATTGATGGGCATGTTATTTACTTCTGTAATGAAGCTGCTAGAATTGCTAGACCCGATACTAAAAATAAACATAGACCTATTGTAGGCATGCCTGTTATTTCTGTTAAAATAGGAGATCATTGTTATCATTGCTTTTGTGATATGGGTGCTACTGCGAGTGCAATACCTCATTCCTAATAAAAATAAATTATGCAAGATATTGCACCTGCTGAGATAGAAGAATTGATGTTACAATTAAGCTTGCCAATAGAGATACTATTTTACCAATTGGGATTGTTAGATATGTTAAAGTCTTCTGTGGGAAAGTTAAATATCCTACTGATTTTCTTGTTCTTGGTTCCCCACAAGATGACTTTTGTCCCATTATATTTGGTAGACCCTTCTTGAATACTGTTAATGCTAGGATAGACTGCGAAAAGGATATTGTTACTGTTGGTTTAGGGGATATGTCTCATGATTTTAATTTTGCTAAATTTCATAGACAACCCCATGATAAAGAATTGCCTAGTAAAGATGAAAATATCGGTCTTGCTTCTATTGTTATGCCTCCTAATGATCCTTTAGAACAATATTTGCTAGACCATGAAAATGATATGTTTTTGAATGAAAGAAGGGAAATAGATGAAGTATTCTTTAAACAAGGACCTATTTTCAAACACAACTTCCACATTGAAATTCTAGGGGACTCCTCCACCCAAGGGTGATCCCGTGTTTGAGCTTAAACCATTACCTCATACTCTTAAATATGCTTATCTGGATGAAAATAAGATATATCCTGTTATTATTAGTGCTAACCTTTCAGAGCAGGCAGAAGAGAAATTATTGAAAAATCTGAAGAAGCACCGTGCTGCTATTGGATATACTCTTGATGATCTTAAGGGCATTAGTCCCACACTATGCCAGCACAAAATTAAATTGGAGAAAGATGCTAAACCGGTTGTTAATCATCAACGACGGTTAAATCCTAAGATGAAAGAAGTGGTGATACATCTCCGTCTTATCTATAATTTTTTATTGTTCCATGCCAATATTATACAACTTTCATATACTTTGGGCAACTTTTTATACTATTTTTGGGACTAACATATTGATCCAGTACCCAGTGCCAGTTCTTGTTTGTTGCATGTTTTTTGTTTCGTAGAAAATCCATATCAAACGGAGTCCAAACGGGATAAAAAATTACAGAGATTTTTTTTGGAATATATGTGATTTTTGGGAAGAATAATCAACGCGAGATGATTCCCGAGGGGGCCAAGAGGCAGGGGGCACGCCCCAGGGTGTGGGTGCACCCCTGACCGTCGTGGCCACCCCGTAAGGCGGTTGGTGCCCTCCTTTTACCGCAAGAAAGCCAATGTCCGCATACAAATTGTGTTAAAATTTCAGCCGAATCGGAGTTACGGATCTCCCGAAATAAAAGAAACGGTGAAAGGCCTGAATCTGGAATGCAGAAACAAAGAGAGACAGAGAGACAGATCCAATCTCGGAGGGGCTCTCGCCCCTCCCATGCCATGGAGACCAAGGACCAGAGGGGGAACCCTTCTCCCACCTAGGGAGAAGGCCAAGGAAGAAGGAGAAGGAGGGGGGCTCTCTCCCCCCTCGCTTCCGGTGGCGCCGGAGTGCCACCGGGGCCATCATCGTGCGACAGTGATCTGCACCAACACCTCTGTCATCTTCACCAACATCTTCATCACCTTCCCCCATCTATCTACAGCGGTCCACTCTCCCTCAACCCGCTGTACCCTCTACTTGAACATGGTGCTTTATGCTTCATATTATTATCCAATGATGTGTTGCCATCCTATGATGTCTGAGTAGATTTTCATTGTCCTATCGGTAATTGGTGAATTGCTATGATTGGTTTAATTTTCTTGTGGTTATGTTGTTGTCCTTTGGTGTCCATCATATGAGCGCGCGCGTGGATCACACCATAGGGTTAGTTGTATGTTGATAGGACTATGTATTGGAGGGCAAGAGTGACAGAAGCTTCAACCTAGCATAGAAATTGATGCATACGGGACTGAAGGGGGAACAATATATCTTAATGCTATTGTTGGGTTTTACCTTAATGAACGTTAGTAGTTGTGGATGCTTGCTAATAGTTCCAATCATAAGTGCATAGAATTCCAAGTCAGGGATGACATGCTAGCAGTGACCTCTCCCACATAAAACTTGCTATCGGTCTAGTAAAGTAGTCAATTGCTTAGGGACAATTTCGCAACTCCTACCACCACTTTTCCACACTCGCTATACTAACTTTATTGCTTCTTTACTTAAAACAGCCCCTAGTTTTTATTTACGTGCTCTTTATTATCTTGCAAACCTATCCCGTTACACCTACAAACCACTTCTAGTTTCATACTTGTTCTAGGTAAAGCGAACGTTAAGCGTGCATAGAGTTGTATCGGTGGTCGATAGAATTTGAGGGAATATTTGTTCTACCTTTAGCTCCTCGTTCGGTTCGACATTCTTACTTATCGAAAGAGGCTACAATTGATCCCCTATACTTGTGGGTTATCAAGACCTTTTTCTGGCGCCGTTGCCTAGGAGTTATAGCGTGGGGTGAATATTCTCATGTGTGCTTGTTTGCTTTATCACTAAGTAGTTTTTATTTTGTGCTCATGTTTTCTATCTTTAGTTATGGGTAGGAAACCCAAAATACCAAAAAAATTAGTGGTACCTACTGAACCAATGGTTGAAGAACCACTCAAAATCTATCACACTACCGAAGCTTTTACTTGGATCATTTTCGATCCCTATGTGCTCGGGCTGAAACCCCAACTAGCTTTGTTGAGGGAAAATCTTTAGATGAGCATGCTTGTTATGTGCGATACCGCATATCTGAAGAAGGGAAACTTTTACTGGATCAAATTCATCATTTGCAGTGCTATGCTTGGAATTTATTTGAAATATATGATTGTACTTGTTGTTCTAAAGACCCTAAGAAACACCTTCCTTACCAATGTGGGTTTAGTGATAATGGAATCGTATCTTGGTATGCTAAGGGTGTTTATAATTACTATGATGTTCAACAAATTGAAGAATTTGTTGCTTTTAGGGGTACTTGTGAAATTGCTTCTTTTATTGAAGAGTGTGATACTACTCTCTACAAATCTGAAAATTTGGCCATACTTAAATATCGCTATGATAATTATGCTTCTAATCCTTATATTAAACCATATATTGAGGACTCCCCCCTGTCCAAGAAGAGACTAATATTTTGCAAGAGCCTATGGAAGAAGAAATTAATGACATTGTGAGCTCATTGGATGAAAAAGATGAGGTGAAGAGCGAAGAACAAAAGGAGGAAGAGAGGATTGATCACCCGTTCCCACCATCTAATGAGAGTAACTCTTTATACCATACATTGTTTAATTTCCCTTCGAATTTACGGAAGGATGACTGCTATGATGATTGTTATGATCCCGTTGATTCTTTTGAAATATCCCTTTTTGATGATGATTGCTATGCTTGTGGCCAAGATGCCAATATGAATTATGCTTATGGAGATGAACTTGCTATAGTTCCTTATGTTAAACATGAAATTGTTGCTATTGCACCCATGCATGATAGTCCTATTATCTTTTTGAATTCTCCCGACTACACTATATTGGAGAAGTTTGCCCTTATTAAGGATTATATTGATGGGTTGTGTTTTACTAATACACATGATGATTTTGATAGATATAATATGCATGTGCTTGCTGCTCCTACTTGCAATTATTATGAGAGAGGAACTATATCTCCACCTCTCTATGTTTCCCACACGATAAAATTGCAAGAAACTGCTTATGCTATGTATTGGCCTTTACTTTGTGTGCTTGAATTGTTCTTTTATGACATGCCGATCCATAGTAAGAGAGTTAGACTTCGTCATTACATGATATATGTTACTTTGCGCTCACTACTAAATTACAAATCATTGTTACTTAAAATTGGCTTTGATATACCTTGGGATCCGGGTGGATCCATTACTTGAGCACTATATGCCTAGCTTAATGGCTTTAAAGAAAGCGCTGCCAGGGAGATAACCCGGAAGTTTTAGAGAGTCATTTATTTCTGTTGAGTGCTTTTATAAAGTTTTAAAACAAAAAAATATAGAGGGGAACCCAAAACTTTTCAAAAAGGAAAGTGAAAGTGAGAGAGACAAGCATTGTTGAAGTGGGGGAGCTCCTTGAACTTTGTTCATGCTCACGGAAACTTTGTGAATCTTGATTATAGAAACTTTTCGACAAAAATAATTATCCCCTTGTACAATTCCATTGTATCATAAAAATAATGTGCCAAGATTTGCCTTTAGGATGTTTACATTGCTTGTTGGTTTGTGCAGTGCAAAACAGAAACTTTGGCTGTAGTGCGCGAGTTTACATTTTTTACTGGAACGTCAAACGGTTCTGAAAATTTTTGCACTGTCTTTCTATACAAATTGTTTATTTTCCTAATTGTTTAAGAATTTTTGGAGTACCAGAAGTATGGTGAATATTCAGATTACTACAGACTGTCCTGTTTAAGACAGATTCTATTTTTGATGCATAGTTTGCTTGTTTTGATGAAACTATCCATTTCTATCAGTGGAGTAAGCCATGGAAAAGTTATATTACAGTAGCTAAAATGCAAAAACAAAATATGAATTGGTTTGCAACAGTACTTAGAGTAGTGATTTGCTTTATTATACTAACGGATCTTACCTAGCTTTCTGTTGAGTTTTGTGTGGATGAAGTGAACAAAGATCGAGGAGGTCTCGATATGAGGAGAAGGAGGAGAGGAAAGAGCTCAAGCTTGGGGATGCCCAAGGCACCCCAAGTAAATATTCAAGGAGACTCAAGCGTCTAAGCTTGGGGATGTCCCCGAAGGCATCCCATCTTTCTTCAACAAGTATCGGTATGTTTTCGGTTTCGTTTCGTTCATGTGATATGTGCAAATCTTGGAGCGTCTTTTGCATTTAGTTTTCACTTTTCTTTGACGCACCATGCTGGTATGAGATAGTACATGGTTGATTTATAGAATGCTATTTGCACTTCACTTATATCTTTTGAGTATGGCTTTATAGAATGCTTCATGTCCTTCACTTATATCATTTGAAGTTTGGATTGCCTGTTTCTCTTCACATAGAAAACCGCCATTTGTAGAATGCTCTTTTGCTTCACTTATATTTGTTAGAGCGTGGGCATATCTTTTTTAGAAAGAATTAAACTCGCTTTCTTCACTTATATCTATTTAGAGAGTTGACAGGAATTTGTCATTCACATGGTTAGTCATAAAATCCTACATAAAACTTGTAGATCACTGAATATGATATGTTTGATTCCTTGCAATAGTTTTGCGATATAAATATGGTGATATTAGAGTCATGCTAGTGGGTAGTTGTGGATTGTAGAAATACTTGTGTTGAAGTTTGTGATTCCCGTAGCATGCACGTATGGTGAACCGTTATGTAACGAAGTTGGAGCATGAGGTATTTATTGATTGTCTTCCTTATGAGTGGCGGTCGGGGACGAGCGATGGTGTTTTTCTACCAATCTATCCCCCTAGGAGCATGCACGTAGTACTTTGCTTTGATGACTAATAGATTTTTGCAATAAGTATGTGAGTTCTTTATGACTAATGTTGAGTCCATGGATTATACACACTCTCACCCTTCCATCATTGCTAGCCTCTTCGGTACCGTGCATTGCCCTTTCTCACCTCGAGAGTTGGTGCAAACTTCGCCGGTGCATCCAAACCCCGTGATACGATACGCTCTATCACACATAAGCCTCCTTATATCTTCCTCAAAACAGCCACCATACCTACCTATCATGGCATTTCCATAGCCATCCCAAGATATATTGCCGTGCAACTTCCATCATCTTCATATACATGACTTGATCATTCATTGTCATATTGCTTTGCATGATCGTAGGATAGCTAGCATGATATTTTCATGGCTTGTCTATTTTTTGATATCTTTGCTATGCTAGATCATCGCACATCCTGGTACACTGCCAGAGGCATTCATATAGAGTCATATTGTTCTAGATATCGAGCTGTAATATTGAGTTGTAAGTAAGTAAAAGTGTGATGATCATCATTATTAGAACATTGTCCCATGTGAGGTTATCAAAATGAAAGAGGCCAAAGAAGCCCAAATAAAAAAAAGAGGCCAAAGAAGCCCACAAAAAAACAAAAATATGAGAGAAAAATAGAGAAGGGGCAATGTTACTATCATTTTACCACACTTGTGCTTCAGAGTAGCACCATGTTCTTCATATAGAGAGTCTCTTGAGTTATCACTTTCATATACTAGTGGGAATTTTCATTATAGAACTTGACTTGTATATTCCAACGATGGGCTTCCTCAACTGCCTTAGGTCTTCATGAGCAAGCAAGTTGGATGCACACCCACTTAGTTTCATTTTGAGCTTTCATACACTTATAGCTCTAGTGCATCCATTGCATGGCAATCCCTACTCCTCACATTGACATCAATTGATGGGCATCTCCATAGCCTGTTGATTAGCCGCGTCGATGTGAGACTTTCTCCTTTTTTTCTTCTCCACACAACCACCACCATCGTATTCTATTCCACCTATAGTCTATGTCCATGGCTCACGCTCATGTATTGCGTGAAAGTTGAAAAGGTTTGAGAACGTCAAAAGTATGAAACAATTGCTTGGATTGTCATCGGAGTTGTGCATGATTTGAATATTTGGTGTGACGAAGATGGAGCATAGCCATACCATATGATTTTGTAGGGATAACTTTCTTTGGCCATGTTATTTTGAAAAGACATGATTGCTTGAAGTATTATTGTCTTAATGTCAAATGATAGACTATTGCTTTGAATCACTCATGTCTTCATATTCATGCCATGATTAGGTTACATGATCAAGATTATGCTAGGTAGCATTGCACATCAAAAATTATCTTTTTTATCATTTACCTACTCAAGGACGAGCAGGAATTAAGCTTGGGGATGCTAATACGTCTCCGTCGTATCTATAATTTTTGATTGTTCCATGCCAATATTATACAACTTTCATATACTTTTGGCAACTTTTTATACTATTTTTGGGACTAACATATTGATCCAGTGCCTAGTGCCAGTTCCTGTTTGTTGCATGTTTTTTGTTTCACAGAAAATGCATATTAAACACAGTCCAAACGGGGAAAAAACTTACGGAGATTTTTTTGGAATATATGTGATTTTTGGGAAGAAGAATCAACGCGAGACGATGCCAGAGGGGGCCACGAGGAAGGGGGCGCGCCCCTGACCCTCGTGGACACCCCGTAAGGCGGTTGGTGCCCTTCTTTCGCCGCAAGAAACCAATATCCGGATACAAATCGTGTTAAAATTTCTGCCCAATCGGAGTTACGGATCTCTGGGAATATAAGAAACGGTGAAAGGCCAGAATCTGGAACGCAGAAACAGAGAGACACAGAGAGACGGATCCAATCTCAGAGGGGCTCTCGCCCCTCCCATGCCATGGAGACCAAGGACCAGAGGGAGAACCCTTCTCCCACATAGGGAGAAGGCCAAGGAAGAAGGAGGAGGGGGCTCTCTCCCCCTCGCTTCCGGTGGCGCCGGAGTGCCACCGGGGCCATCATCGTGCGACGGCGATCTGCACCAACACCTATGTCATCTTCACCAACATCTGCATCACCTTCTCCCATCTATCTACAGCGGTCCACTCTCCCGCAACCCGCTGTACCCTCTACTTGAACATGGTGCTTTATGCTTCATATTATTATCCAATGATGTGTTGCCATCCTATGATGTCTGAGTAGATTTTCGTTGTCCTATCGGTAATTGGTGAATTGCTATGATTGGTTTAATTTACTTGTGGTTATGTTGCTGTATTTTGGTGCCCATCATATGAGCGCGCGCGTGGATCACACCATAGGGTTAGTTGTATGTTGATAGGACTATGTATTGGAGGGCAAGAGTGACAGAAGCTTCAACCTAGCATAGAAATTGATGCATACGGGATTGAAGGGGGACCAATATATCTTAATGCTATGGTTGGGTTTTACCTTAATGAACGTTAGTAGTTGGGGATGCTTGCTAATAGTTACAATCATAGTTGCATAGAATTCCAAGTCAGGGATGACATGCTAGCAGTGGCCTCTCCCACATAAAACTTGCTCTCGGTCTAGTAAAGTAGTCAATTGCTTAGGGACAATCTCGCAACTCCTACCACCACTTTTCCACACTCGCTATACTAACTTTATTGTTTCTTTACTTAAAACAGCCCCTAGTTTTTATTTACGTGCTCTTTATTATCTTGCAAACCTATCCCGTTACACCTACAAAGCACTTCTAGTTTCATACTTGTTCTAGGTAAAGCGAACATTAAGCGTGCGTAGAGTTGTATCGGTGGTTGATAGAACTTGAGGGAATATTTGTTCTACCTTTAGCTCCTCGTTGGGTTCGACATTCTTACTTATCGAAAGAGGCTACAATTGATCCCCTATACTTGTGGGTTATAAAGTGGTAAGAAATGAAATACTAAAGCTTCTGGGGGCAGGTATAATTTATCCGGTTGCTAATAGTCAATGGGTAAGTCTTGTCCATTGTGTCCCTAAGAAGGGAGGTATTACTGTTGTTCCTAATGATAAAGATGAATTGATCCCACAAAGAATTGTCACAGGTTATCACTACTAGGGAAAACGTTATACACAGAACTTTAGCAGTAGCGCTTGTTAAAAAAGCACGCTACTGCTAGACAGCAGTAGCGCGTGCAAAATAAGCGCGCTGTAGATGCACATATATCAGTAGCGCGTCTCACCGAAAACTCGCTACTACTAAAATTCCAATCACTTAGCCGATGGGCTACACATAGTAGTAGCGATCTTCCAAAAACCGCGCTACCGCTAATATACTTATAGCAGCGCGTTTATGCGTAAAGCGCTACTGCTAACGTAACGAAAATAAAATGAAAAAGAATAGAAAAGTAAATGAAAATGAAAGAAATAGAAAAAGGAGAAAGGAAAAATATAAAATGTAAATAAAAATAAATGAAAAAAGGGAAAAATGATGAAGACGTAGCAGTAGCGCGTTCGCTGAAACGCGCTATAGCTAACTTAGCTATAGCGCGTTTTCTGTAAGCGCTACCGTTATTTTTGACTTAACCAAAAACGGTTTCCCCCCGGCCACCACTTCTCCCCCAAATCAATCCCTTGCCCCACTTCGCCGCCGTCTCCCCACTTCGCCGTCACCCTCACTTCGCCGCCGTCTCCTGCCGGCGTCAACGCCGCGCTCATCCTCACCGCCGCCGCCCGAGGCCGCCCAGCCTCACCGCCGCCGCCTCTCGGGCCGCCCTCGACCTCACCGTCGCCTCCCTCGACCTCACCACCGCCGCCCTCGACCTCACCGTCGCCTCCCTCGACCTCACCGCCCACGAGCCCGCCCAGGACCACTGCCTCCCGATCTCGAGCCCGCCCTCGCCGCCCCTACCTCCGTCGCCGAGCACCTCCCCGCCACCGCCTCTCCCCTCTCTGTAAGCCCCCCACCCATCCTTTTTAGTTAATAGATGTTAATGTTAAGTAGTAGATAATGTTAATGTTTTTAGTTAGGGTAATAATAGATGTTAAGTAGTAGATAATGTTGATGTTAATTAGTTCAGTAGGGTTTAGTTTTCGAATTGAGTTTGTTTAACTAGATGTTAATTAGGGCAGTAGGGTTTAGTTTAGAGTAAAGTTTAGTTCAGTAGTTAACTAAATATAATCTATATTTTGCATTGAGTTTGAGAGAGCATGAGATTTGTGTAGATTTTCTTGTAGTGTCAAACGCTAGGACATGCAAATTTGAAGTGGTCAGGATATATGCAAATTCCTCAATTGTGTTTGCACATGTTTCGATTGTGCCCAAGTGGCCTTTTGTTGTTTCCAGGGAATGAAGCCGAGTGACCTATGTCTTGCCGGAATGTTGATTCATTTCCGTTCCGACAAATTTCAGGTTCTCGATTTGTCCACTTTTTAGCAAAGGTCATGCCGAAATTTTCCGTGAATTTCGGCATGACTTGTGCTACAAACTAGGTTATATCGAGTGCCCGGGATTTGACGCACCGAGAAGGAGTCAATGTTCCTACAAAACAATAGGCCTTTTTTATGTCATTATTCATTTTATTAGGTCTAGAATTAATTGACTAGATTTAATCATAGGAAACATGGCTAGCAACGATGAAGGACAGGGTTCTGGTGATTGCGACGACGTCTACCGGGCGACAGACGAATTTTTGATCCTTGCCGACGATCAACCGATGTTGTTGCTGGGCCCACTGGTGGCATCGGGGACTGAGACCGACACGCAGACCGGTGCTGAGACTGAGACCGGCGCTGAGACTGAGACCGACGCTGAGACTGAGACCGGCATCGAGACCGGCGCTGAGACTGAGACCGGCGCTGAGACTGAGAACGGTGCCGAGACTGAGACCGGCGCTTAGACTGAGAACGGCGCCGAGACTGAGACCGGCATCGAGACCGGCGCTCAGACTGAGACCGGCGCCGAGACTAGCGGAGCCGGTGTAGAATGGAAATAAAAGAGGCAACGGCTTCCTAACAATCTCAGGACTACTAGACTGGTGGTCACGGAGGTCGACGATGGTAATTTTGAGCCAAAAGCGCCCCAGGAAGCGCGCGCATGCTACAACAATCAAATAGGCTGCATCGTACGGACAACTGCCACCATCAACGATGAGAAACTACAGAAGATAGATAATATGAGGCCCTCCCTCCTAAAGAAGTTTCACCAGATATTCTTGTTCCTGGGCCGGAATGAAAAGGATTATAAAGATCCAGATAAGGACCTGGCAATGAAGAAGATAAACAAACATGCCATGAACAAGTTTAGCGATGCGTTGGCCGCCTGGAAAACAAGGGTGAAAGCAAGGATCATCGACAAGAAGGAACCCTACTCCGAGATTGTAAAGGATAATCCGATAATCATGGAAGAGCAGTTTCAAATATTAAAGGCTGCTTGCAAGGCCGAAGCTGCCGAAAAAAAGTCTAAGTACATGAAGGGGCTTCAAGAGAGGAACATTGGGAGCCACCACCTCGGAAGCCGTGGTTACGACGGGAAGAGGTCCAATGGGCGAAGGAGGACGCGGAAGCCGCGAGTATGGGCATCCCAGACCCCTTGGCGGAGTTCACCGCCCCGCAGGAGCGTGACGTCCTCAGGGCCCGGCTCCGTTGGGACCCAGTGAAGAAGGTTTTCGAGACGAACGCGGTCACGACGGAGTTCATGAGACTGCGGGTAATTTTAGTTTCTGATCAATTCGACTGCACGTTAGTCATATTTGTAAACGATCCTTGTACCTTTTGCAGAGAGAGCAGCACAGGATTGCGGCCGAAAGCGACTCGCCGTCTGAGGCGTTGGCGAGGCCCAAGTGGGACACTCCATTCAACCAGGCGTTGAACATATTGAAACGACTCCCGGTGGAGACTCGACTGTCGTATGGACGCGTGCACGGTGTCGGAGACGGCGCCACGTGGAAGAAGTACTATCATGAGACCATGGAGGAGAGAAAGGAAAGACGGAGGTTAACTGAAGAAAACATCGACAAGAAGGTTGAGATTGCGGTTGAGAAGAAATCATCTCAGACAGTCGCAACAGCGGTAGCTTCTGCAAAACAGGTGGTTGTAGATATGTCTACTTCGTTGGTTCCGACCGTTTTCAATTGGACCAGGCAAAATCCAGAAAAAAATGCAGCGGACTTTCCCCTTGCTGACTTCTTGGGGAGCAGCTCGACTAGCGTTGCACCCGCACCTACTCCCGCACCTGCTCTGGCACCGGCTCCCGCACCGGACATGCTCGGCGGTGCTTCCTCTTTGGCTGAGCTCGACGCCCTCACGGTATCTGTCACACCGGCCCCCTTCAATAAATGTATAATCTCCCGTTTTCGTTGCCTTTCGGATGTCTCACGTCGCAGACTTTTCTTTGCAGGCCGACGAAACCCCGTGCACCATATTGTACACCATCGGTGACCAGAAGGTGGACGTGGGGAAGGCGACGATAATGAAGCCGAAGGAACCATTGTTCCACAGCCGACCGATCCCCCCGAATGTCTTCAAGGTTTCCGTGGCGAGTGTCAAACAGGGCCACGAGAATTTGCCTCCTCTGGTACTAGTGGGGATGACAACGAGACCCCACGGCGGTTTGGTGATTGCTGCAATGGGTGGGTCCTGTTGTGGCCAAAGAGTCTGCTTCGTCTGGAGGCGGCCGGGAGCACACCCACGAGCATGCAGCCTCAGCAAGGTATGAACATCAACACCCCACCTACCCAATTAGCGTCGGGTGGCAGGTTGTGTGATAGCGGACGGGGTAAGGAAGAGGCTCCATTAGTCGCTGATGACGTCGCCATGGATGAGAATGAGGATAACGATGGCACTGAACAGTATGTCTATACTGGCGCCTACTTAGGGTTTGTGCATCATGAGTCGGTGCCTGAATTGCCGTCTCCGGAGGCTGAACGTATTATGGACGACCTTCAGGTAGTAAAGAAGTCTAGGAAGAGATCGATGAAATGCAAAAAAGCTGATTCTATGATCCAGGCGCCTCAGCAGCCTCGGGTTCAAGACCGTATAGATATCCCCGGTGCGGATAAATGGCATATCCCCGGTCAACCAATCCTACCTGCAGCAGCGCTAGGGGCCAGATTCGGCGATCTAAGGAGACTTCATGACGATGCGCTGCGGATAGAGAAAGGCCTCATCGCCTTGAAAGATCCAGGATACCCACTCTACGTGGTTAAAGTTCCGCGGTAATTGTCGTACGTCAACTTCTTCCCCGCGGATAAGTTCTTCCTTCGATTCGATTACATATTCGACAAGTTTCACATGAAGAAGCTAGATTTTACGTTTGTCCGCCTTTATGCCTTGCACATGAACTACATCATCGGGGTTGAGCAAATACCTCATATCTGTGTCGTTGACCCGTACTTCATGCATGAGGGCTTCTTGGGAGTCTGTGCAAAACACCGTGAATACGCGAGGGACTACATCGTCAATTTCATGCTCGCCAATAAGGACAAGGAGGTGATTCTCGTGCCTTATCATCCCCTGTAAGTCATCCACGCGGATATCCTTCCTTCGATTTCAATCATTCATTTGCACGGTGGAGGCTAATTAATTTGAGGTGTACTTATTTTGCGCAGCGGCGGGCGCGCTGTCCTCATCATCCTCTACCCCCGATACTCCCACGCTCTTTACTTGGACTCATCGAAGAACATTAACAAAAAGGATTACACCCACATCAAGGATGTTCTCGACAGTGCTATGTTTTACTACGAAGCACGGGGTAGAGAGGTCAAGGACAAGAAGAGACGGGGCGGCAGGCTCGCCTTCGGCCATAAGACCGACTTCTGCTGCATCCAGCAACCGAGTGCTTCTCTTAATGATGGATTCTATGTCCTACACCACATCCTGGAGTACAGATGGGATCACCAGAACCTTCGCATGTCAGCTACATCCGGCGATGCCCATATTCTGCAATGGGCAAAGAACGTAGGAGATATCGAGGATCATCGACTTCGAGCTGAGTTCTATCACATCCAGCGCGAACTTGCCCAAATCATCATGAAGGAGGTCGTCGGAAAAACAGGGATGTTCTACGAAGAAGGACAAATGTCGGGGGAAGAAGTCCGAACACGGGTAGCCTCTCAGCGTCTCGACCTGAAGCCTTTCACTAGGCTCGAGGACTATCTCCCTGACTTGGATGGATGGCATGGCATGTTGGAGTGATTGTCGATATACGACAATGTGTCCGTTTAGTCCATACATTCTGCATGACGAAACTTTGAGTTATGCACGACGAAACTTTATTTGTGATGTAATTAAACCGTCCTCCTCGACTAGCGACGATCACTCTAGTTAGGGCATTTTGGGTATGATCAACTTTGTTATTTATGCTTATGATATGTTGCTTCTATTTTTGCCAAGTCTGTCTCTTTCTGTTGGTCAACTATATATGTTGCAGATCATCGACTCATGTGACGATGCAAGTGAATAGATCATCGATGGCGAAGAAGTGCTATGCCAGGAGTATATATACAACGAGTGGCCGGAGTGTCAGGCCCAAGTGTACCGGTTTCCGGTTCCGAGCGACAGGGAGTAGATAGTTTAGGTTCACGCTAATGCGAGAGAGGGATACGAACTCATGTACTGCATAGTTCCGCTCTCACTCAAAGTGATAGCTCTTCTCGCGTATATCATTGTTTAGATGGATGACGATGTAGTTGCAAGTAATCGAGACTTGTATCGCTATTTTCAAGATGATGACGAGAGACCACTTTGTGTTGGATGATGATTATGATGATGACATGATTTGATG
The DNA here is from genome assembly GCF_018294505.1 of Triticum aestivum. Taxonomy (NCBI): domain Eukaryota; kingdom Viridiplantae; phylum Streptophyta; class Magnoliopsida; order Poales; family Poaceae; genus Triticum; species Triticum aestivum. The sequence goes on from NC_057808.1 coordinate 391,804,846, forward strand.
AGACTAGTTGTATGTATATGCTATGATTACATTTGTATGTGTATGATATGCTAAAGATTATTGTATAAAGCCTATTCAAATACAAAACAAATATGCAAAAAAAACTAATAAGAATAGTAGTAGCGAGGGGAACAAAGTTAACAGTAGCGCTGCCTTACTAGTAGCGCTTCCCTGTAAAAAGCACTGCAGATATTATCAGCAGCGCTCTTCCTTAAAGCGCGGTACTGCTATCCATGTATAGCAGTAATGTGGGACGACAGGCGCTACTGTTACACGTTAGCTGTAGCGCCTTATCAGTTGCGCGACGTCCCGCGCTACTGATAGGCAAAATACCCGCTCTACTGCTAGGGTTTTCCCTAGTAGTTATAGAATGGTAATTGATTTCCGCAAATTAAATAAAGCTACTAGAAAAGATCATCACCCTTTACCTTTTATTGATCAAATGCTAGAAATATTATCTAAACATAGACATTTTTGCTTTCTAGATGGTTATTCTGGTTTCTCTCAAATACCTGTGTCTAAAGAGGATCAAGATAAGACTACTTTCACTTGCCCTTTCGGTACCTTTGCTTATAAACGTATGCCTTTTGGTTTATGTAATGCACCTGCTACCTTTCAAAGATGTATGACTGCTATATTCTCTTACTTTTGTGAAAATATTGTTGAGGTTTTCATGGATGATTTCTCCGTGTATGGAACTTCTTTTGATGATTGCTTAAGCATCCTTGATCAAGTTTTGCAGAGGTGTGAAGAAACTAATCTTGTCTTGAATTGGGAAAAGTGCCACTTTATGGTTAATGAAGGTATTGTCTTGGGGCATAAGATTACTGAAAGGGGTATTGAAGTTGATAAAGCTAAAGTTGATGTTATTGAAAAGATGCCGTGTCCTAAGGACATTAAAGGTATAAGAAGTTTCCTTGGTCATGCCGGTTTTTATAGTAGGTTCATTAAAGACTTCTCTAAAATTTCTAGGCCTCTGACTAATCTCTTACAAAAAGATGTTCCTTTTGTCTTTGATGATGATTGTGTAGAGGCATTTGAAATACTTAAGGAAGCCTTGATTTCTGCACCTATTGTTCAGCCACCTGATTGTAATTTACCCTTTGAAATTATGTGTGAGGCTAGCGATTATGCTGTAGGTGTTGTCCTAGGACAAAGAGTTGATAAGAAATTAAATGTTATCCAATATGCTAGTAAAACTCTAGACAGTGCCGAGAGAAATTATGCTACTACTGAAAAAGAATTTTTAGCCGTTGTATTTGCTTGTGATAAGTTCAGACCTTATATTGTTGATTCCAAAGGAACTGTTCACACTGATCATGCTGCTATTAAATATCTTATGGAAAAGAAAGATGCTAAACCTAGACTTATTAGATGGGTTCTCTTGCTACAAGAATTTGATTTGGATATTATTGATAGAAAGGGAGCCGAGAACCCCGTTGTAGAAAACTTGTCTAGGTTAGAGAATGTTCTTGATGACCCATTACCTATTGATGATAGCTTTCTTGATGAACAATTAGCTGTCATTAATGCTTCTCGCACTGCTCCATGGTATGCTGATTATGCTAATTACATTGTTTCTAAATTTATACCACCTAGTTTCACATACCAGCAAAAGAAAAAGTTTTTCTATGATTTAAGACAATACTTCTGGGATGACCCACATCTTTATAAAGGAGTGGATGGTGTTATTAGACGTTGTGTACCTGAGCATGAACAGGAACAGATCCTACGCAAGTGTCACTCCGAGGCTTATGGAGGACACCACGCTGGAGATAGAACTGCACATAAGGTATTGCAATCCGGTTTTTATTGGCCTACTCTCTTCAAAGATGCCTGTAAGTTCATCTTGTCTTGTGATGAATGTCAAAGAATTGGTAATATTAGTAGACGACAAGAAAAGCCTATGAATTATTCACTTGTTATTGAACCATTCGATGTTTGGGGCTTTGATTATATGGGACCGTTTCCTTCCTCTAATGGGTATACACATATTTTAGTTGATGTTGATTACGTTACTAAGTGGGTAGAAGCTATTCCAACTAGTAGTGCTGATCAGAACACCTCTATTAAGATGCTTAAAGAAGTCATTTTTCCGAGGTTTGGAGTCCCTAGATACTTAATGACTAATGGTGGTTCACACTTTATTCATGGTGCTTTTCGTAAAATGCTTGCTAAGTATGATGTTAATCATAGAATTGCATCTCCATACCACCCAAAGTCTAGTGGTCAAGTAGAACAGAGTAATAGAGAGATTAAATTAATTTTGCAAAAGACTGTTAATAGATCTAGAAAGAATTGGTCCAAGAAACTTGATGATGCATTATGGGCCTATAGAACTGCATATAAAAATCCTATGGGTATATCTCCATATAAAATGGTTTATGGAAAAGCATGTCACTTACCTCTTGAACTAGAACATAAGGCATATTGGGCCATTAAAGAGCTCAATTATCATTTCAAACTTGCCGGTGAGAAGAGACTAATGGACATTAGCTCACTTGATGAGTGGAGAACCCAGGCCTATGAGAATGCCAAACTATTTAAAGAAAAAGTTAAAAGATGGCATGACAAAAGGATACAAAAGCGTGAGTTTAATGTAGGCGATTATGTGTTATACAACTCTCGTTTAAGATTTTTTGCAGGAAAACTTCTCTATAAATGGGAAGGTCCTTACATTATCGAGGAGGTCTATCGTTCCGGTGCCATAAAAATCAACAACTTCAAAGGTACAATCCAAAGGTGGTGAACGATCAAAGAATCAAACATTATATCTCAGGTAATCCCATAAATGTTGAAACTAATGTTATTGAAACCATGACCCCGGAGGAATACATAAGGGACACTTTCCAGAACGTTTCAGACTCCGAAAAGGAATAGGTATGTGGTACGGTAAGTAAACCGACTCCAAAATAGTAGAAATTTTTCTCCGTTTTGGAATATTTAAGAAAATAATAAGTAGTCCAGGAAGGACACGAGGCATCCTAGAGGGTGGAGGGCGCGCCCCCTGCCTCATGGGCACCTCGTGTGCCCTTTGGACTCTGTTTTCTTGCACGATACTTATTTTGGTCGGTAAAAATTCATTATATAATCTCCCGAAGGTTTTGACCACCGTACCACAAAAAATTCCTCCGTTTTTGTTTTGAGTTGTTTCTGTCGCAGATTAGAGCAATATGTCGTCCCCCTCCTCCAACGATGTGGGCGACGATGCTTGGCTAATGAAGATAGAGATGAAGCGAGAGGAAATCAGGGAAATCAAGGAAGGTGACAAGATCAAGGAGGCGGTAAAGGAGCAAGTACCAAGAGTAGAAGAAGAAGGCTTCTCTCAACCTTACTACAATCATCTCACCCCAACTGAGACTGAAGCTTTCAAGATGATTGAGTTAGCTCGCATACAAAACAAGTATCTCACACGTGAAAATATTTTGTTGAAGGAGCATATCACCGTACTCAAGGGCATTATCCGCAAATTGGAGGATCTCCTATGCTCGATGTGCGACACTACATCATCAACAACTCCATCATCACCACCTTCGAAGAAAGAGACATAAATACATGGGTATGGGCACTCCCCTTGGCAACTGCCAAGCTTGGGGGAGGTGCCCCGGTATCGTATCACCATCACACTCCTATCTTTACCGTTTTTCTTAGTTCGATCCTTTTGGTTATATCTTGATCTAGGAGAATAAAGTTTAGTATGATCTAGCTTTGAGTTTTGTGTTGATCCTTATCTATGTAATCGAGTCCGTGAGATATATATAATAAAGATTAGTTTTGTGTCGAGGGCTTTGCTATCTTGCTATGATCTTGGGGTAATAAAAGAAAAAGAAAGAATAAAAAGAAATAAAGAGATCATATTGATCTTATGGAGAGTAATGACTTCACATATAAAGAGTATGATGAATAAAAGTTGTTGGGAGTTGACAAACATAGTTTTGGTCATCATTGCAATTAATAGGAAGTAATAAAGAAAGAGCGGTTTTCACATATAAATATACTATCTTGGACATCTTTTATGATTGTGAGCACTAATTAAAATATGACATGCTAAAAAGTTGATGTTGGACAAGGAAGACAACGTAATGGGTTATGTTTTCTTATATCCGAAATAAACTATATTGTCATGGATCATGCAACATGTTGAGCTTGCCTTTCCCCCTCATGCTAGCCAAATTATTTGCACCAAGTAGAGATACTACTTGTGCTTCCAAATATCCTTAAACCCAGTTTTAGCATGAGAGTCCACCATATCTACCTATGGATTGAGTAAGATCCTTCAAGTAAGTTGTCATTGTTGTAAGCAATAAAAATTGCTCTCTAAATTTGTATGATCTATTAGTGTGGAGAAAATAAGCTTTATAAGAGCTTGTGATATGGAAGAAATAAAAGTGATGGACTGCATAATAAAGGTCCCTATCACAAGTGGCAATATAAAGTGACATTCTTTTGCATTAAGATTTTGTGCATCCAAGCATAAAAGTACATGACAACCTCTGGTTCCCTCTGCGAAGGGCCTATCTTGTATTTTTGTCTTATACCTTATACAAGAGTCATGGTTATCTTCACCTTTCCTTTTTACACTTTATCCTTTGGCAAGCACTATGTGTTGGAAAGATCCTGATATATATAATTGGATGTGGGTTTTCATAAAGCATTATTGTTGACGTTACCCTTGAGGTAAAAGGTTGGGAGGCAAAACTATAGCCCCTATCTTTCTCTGTGTCCGATTAAAACTTCATACACATAAGTATTGCATGAGTGTTTGCAATTGTGAAAGACTAAATGATAGTTGAGTATGTGGACTTGCTGAAAAGCACTTATATTGACTCTTTCCGATGTTATGATAAATTGAAATTGCTTCAATGACTGAGATTATAGTTTGTTAGTTTTCAATGAAGTTTCTGATTCATACTTTACATTGTGAATAGATTGTTACTTTAGCGTAAGAAATCATATGACAACATATATATGCTGCTATTCTAAGAATGATCATGGTGCCCTCATGTCCGTATTTTATTTTATCGACACCTCTATCTCTAAACATGTGGACATATTTTTCGATATCGGCTTCCGCTTGAGGACAAGCAAGGTCTAAGCTTGGGGGAGTTGATACATCCATTTTGCATCATGCTTTTATATCGATATTTATTGCATTATGGGCTGTTAATACACATTATTTCACAATACTTATGCCTTTTCTCTCTTATTTTACAAGGTTTACATGAAGAGGGAGAATGCCGACAGCTGGAATTCTGGGCTGGAAAAGGAGCAAATACTATTGACCTATTCTGCACAACTCCAAAAGTCCTGAAACTCCACGAAAGTCAGTTTTGGAATGTATAAAAAATATTGGGCGAAGAAAGCACCAGAGAGGGGCCACACCTTGTCCATGAGGGTGGAGGGCGCGCCCTACCCCCTGGGCGCGCCCCCTTCCTCGTGGGCCACCTGGAAGCCCCTCGATGCCCATCTTCTGGTATAAGGTGTCTTTCGCCCTGGAACAAATCATAAGGAAGCTTTCAGGATGAAGCGCCGCCGTCTCAAGGCGGAACCTAGGCAGAACCAATCTAGGGCTCCGGCGGAGCTGTTTTGCCGGGGAAACATCCCTCCGGGAGGGGGAAATCATCACCATCGATCCTCTCATTGGGAGGGGGTCAATCTCCATCAACATCTTCACCAGCACCATCTCCTCTCAAACCCTAGTTCATCTCTTGTATCCGATCTTTGTCTCAAAACCTCAGATTGGTACCTGTGGGTTGCTAGTAGTGTTGATTACTCCTTGTAGTTGATGCTAGTTGGTTTATTCAGTGGAAGATCTATGTTCAGATCCTTTATGCATATTAATACCCCTCTGATTATGAACATGAATATAATTTGTGAGTTGTTACGTTTGTTCCTGAGGACATGGGAGAAGTCTTGTTATAAGTAGTCATGTGAATTTGGTATTCGTTCGATATTTTGATGAGATGTATGTTGTCTTTCCTCTAGTGGTGTTATGTGAACGTCGACTACATGACACTTCACCATTGTTTGGTCCTAGGCGAAGGCATTGGGAAGTATTAAGTAGATGATGGGTTGCTAGAGTGACAGAAGCTTAAACCCTAGTTTATGCGTTGCTTCGTAAGGGGCTGATTTGGATCCACATGTTTCATGCTATGGTTAGGTTTACCTTAATTCTTCTTTTGTAGTTGTGGATGCTTGCGAGAGGGGTTAATCATAAGTGGGATGCTTGTCCAAGTAAGGGCAGTACCCAAACACCGGTCCACCCACATATCAAATTATCAAAGTAACGAACGCGAATCATATGAGCATGATGAAAACTAGCTTGACGATAATTCCATGTGTCCTCGGGAGCGCTTTCCTTTATATAAGAGTTTGTCCAGGCTTGTCCTTTGCTACAAAAAGGATTTGGCCACCTTGCTGCACCTTGTTTACTTTTGTTACTTGTTACCCGTTACAAATTACCTTATCACAAAACTATCTGTTACTGATAATTTCAGTGCTTGCAGAGAATACCTTACTGAAAACCGCTTGTCATTTCCTTCTGCTCCTTGTTGGGTTCGACACTCTTACTTATCGAAAGGACTACGATAGATCCCTTATACTTGTGAGTCATCAATGACATATTGTTGATTGGAAATGATATAGAATTTCTGGATAGCATAAAAAAGATACTTGAATAAGATTTTTTCAATGAAAGACCTCGGTGAAGCTGCTTATATATTGGGCATCAAGATCTATAGAGATAGATCAAGATGCTTAATTGGAATTTTACAAAGAACATACCTTGATAAAGTTTTGAAGAAGTTCAAAATGGATCAATATAAGAAAGGGTTCTTGCCTGTGTTACAAGGTGTGAAGTTGAGTTAGACTCAATGCCCGACCACTGGAGAAGATAGAGAGAAAATGAAAGTCATTCCCTATGCCTCAGCCATAGGTTCTATCATGTCTGCAATGCTGTGTACCAGACCGGATGTGTGCCTTGCTATAAGTTTAGCAGGGAGGTACCAAAGTAATCCAGGAGTGGATCACTGGACAATGGTCAAGAACATCCTGAAATACCTGAAAAGGACTAAGGATATGTTTCTCGTTTATGGAGGTGACAAAGAGATCGTCATAAATGGTTATGTCGATGCTAGCTTTGACACTGATCCGGATGACTCTAAGTCGCAAACCGGATACATATTTATATTGAATGGTGGAGCTATCAGTTGGTGCATTTCCAAGAAGAGCGGCGTGGCATGATCTACGTGTGAAGCGGAGTACATAGCTGCTTCGGAAGCAGCAAATGAAGGAGTCTGGATGAAGGAGTTCATATCCGATCTAGGTGTAATACCTAGTGCATCGGGTCCAATGAAAATCTTTTGTGACAATACTGGAGCAATTGCCTTAGCAAAGGAATCCAGATTTCACAAGAGAACCAAACACATCAAGAGACGGTTCAACTCCATCTGTGATCAAGTCAAGGAGGGAGACATAGAGATTTGCAAAATACATACGAATCTGAATGTTGCAGAGCCGTTGACTAAGCCTCTTCCACGAGAAAAACATGATCATCACCAAGACTCCATGGGTGTTAGAATCATTACAATGTAATCTAGATTATTAACTATAGTGCAAGTGGGAGACTGAAGGAAATATGCCCTAGAGGCAATAATAAAGTTTTTATTTATATTTCCTTATATCATGATAAATGTTCATTATTCATGCTAGACTTGTATTAACCGGAAACTTGATACATGTGTGAATACATAGACAAAACAAAGTGTCCCTAGTATGCCTCTACTTGACTAGCTCGTTAATCAAAGATGGTTAAGTTTCCTGACCATAAACATGTGTTGTCATTTGATCAACGGGATCACATCATTAGGAGAATGATGTGATGGACAAGACCCATCCGTTAGCTTAGCATAATGATCATTAAGTTTTATTGCTATTGCTTTCTTCATGATTTATACATATTCCTTTGACTATGAGATTATGCAACTCCCGAATACCGAAGGAACACCTTGTGTGCTATCAAACATCACAACGTAACTGGGTGATTATAAAGATGCTCTACAGGTGTCTCCGAAGGTGTTTTTTGGGTTGGCATAGATCGATATTAGGATTTGTCACTCCGAGTATCGGAGAGGTATCTCTGGGCCCTCTCGGTAATGCACATCATGATAAGCCTTGCAGGCAATGTGACTAATCAGTTAGTTACAGGATGATGCATTATGGAATGAGTAAAGAGACTTGCCGGTAACGAAATTGAACTAGGTATGAGGATACCGACGATCGAATCTCGGGCAAGTAACATACCGATGACAAAGGGAATAACGTATGTTGTAATTAGGGTTTGACCGATAAAGATATTCATAGAATATGTAGGAACCAATATGAGCATCCAGGTTCCGCTGTTGGTTATTGATCGGAGATGTGTCTCGGTCATGTCTACATAGTTCTCGAACCCATAGGGTCTGCACGCTTAACGTTCGATGACGATTTGTATTATGAGTTGTGTGTTTTGGTGACCAAAGATTGTTCAAATTCCCGAATGAGATCACGGACATGACGAGGAGTCTCGAAATGGTCGAGAGGTAAAGATTGATATATTGGACGACAATATTCGGACACCGGAATGGTTCCAGAGTGTTTCGGGTATTTTGGAGTACCGGGAGGTTACCGAAACCCCCCGAGGAAAGTAATGGGCTAACATGGGCCATAGGGGAGAGAGAGGGAAGCCCACAAGGGGTGGCGCCCCCCCATGGGCAGTGCGAATTGTACAAGGGGAGGGGGCGCGGCCCCCCTTTCCTTCTCCCGCTCCCTCTCCTTCCCCCTTTCCCCCTCCGTAAGAAGGAAGAGGGGCCGAATTGGACATGGAGTCCAAGTAGGACTCCTCCCCCCTTGGGGGCGCGCCTAGGCTGGCCTCCTCGCTCTACCTCCTTTATATACGGGGGCCGGGGGCACCCCAAATCACATCAATTGTTTCTTAGCCGTGTGCGGTGCCCCCTCCACCGTTTACTCCTCCAGTCATATTATCGTAGTGCTTAGGCGAAGCCCTGCGCGGATCACATCACCATCACCGTCACCACACCATCGTGCTGACGAAACTCTCCTTCGACACTTTGCTGGATCAAGAGTTCGAGGGACGTCATCGAGCTGAACGTGTGCTGAACCTGGAGGTGACTTATGTTCGGTACTTGATCGGTCGGATCGCGAAGACGTTCGAATACATCAACCGCGTTAAACTAACGCTTCCGCTTTCAGTCTACGAGGGTATGTGGACACACTCTCCCCCTCTCGTTGCTATGCATCTCCTAGATAGATCTTGCGTGAGCGTAGGATTTTTTTTGAAATTGCATGCTATGTTTCCCAACATGACCATACCCGAGGAAGATGTACAAGAGGCGTCGATGATATGTACATAGTGCCCTGCATGCCCATGCCCACAACAGTAACCAGCCCTACAACATGCCGCCCCAAGCCTCGCCACTAAGACCAACGAGGCATTCAACGCCAACTTTCGCTTTGATAGGTACCATGATGCACTAAAGCATCGCTTCCAAGGGACAACACCGCCGCCACCAGGGGCACTGAACCTGAGATAGGGTTACCACTGGTGCTTGAGGGGACGGTCAAGGCCATGATATCGCCTCCAAGAAGGAGAAGACGCCCTCATGCGTTTTTGGTGTCCATAGCTGTTGTTGCGTAGGGATTTTGCACCGCACCTAGTCGTCAAGAAATTAGAAAATTAAAAGAAAATGAAATAATTAAATCACATAAATGAAAATAAATAAATGAATTAATACACATAAAAGAATAAAGAATGAAGAAAAAGGTAAAAGAAAAGAAAGTAAATTATATGACCCAGGGTTTGTTCTCCAGTAATTTTAAGAGAAAAGTATGTTTTTAGTTCCTCAAGTTCCCAAAAGTATAGACTTGGTCCCTCAAGATTTTTGGGTAGACATTTGGTCCTTCAAGTCTCAAAACCCGATAAGTTTGGTCCAAAACCAGATTTTGTGCACGTTGAGAGGGTTTGACCACGTTGACCAGGTTTGACAGATGAACAGTAAATTTAAAAAAAAATAGCAAACAAATTCAAAAAAATCTAAAATTCTATGGCAACCAAGATGCTTGGGTGTGCTAGGTGCGTGAAAAATTGTGTGTGTTTCGACATTCGAGGAGCTCGTGGCAAAAACAAAAAACAAAATTTGGTTCATAGAAAGAAAAGCCAAAAGTTATTTCTTTTCTAGAGCTCCTCGGATGTTATTTGACCACAGAAACTTACACACACCTAGCACACCCAAGCATCTTGGTTCTCACAAAATTTCAGATTTTTTTAATTTGTTTGCTATTCACTTTGAATTACTGTTCACCGGTCAAACCTGGTCAATTTGGTCAAATTCGGTCAATGTGCTTACAATCTGGTTTTGGACCAAACTTATCCGGTTTTGACACTACCAGAAAATCTTGAGGGACCAAGTATATACTTTTGGGGAACTTGAGGGACCAAAAAGATACTTTTCTCTAATTTTAAACGCATGGACATTTACGGACCCTAACCCTAAACCTAGTTCCCTCCTCCTGATTTGATCCAATCAAAAGATCTCAACTAAGCCTTTTCGTTGATTCCATAGTATCCGTGCCTGTGTGTGTAGCAAAGCTCGTTTGTTCTCCGTGTCTCTACTTTTCAGAGAGGAGGGTAGCACCCTCTGTATCAACGGGTGCTGCTAAATGTCGCTCACTGAATTTGAAAACCGTTTGCCAATTTCAAAAAATCTCCTTGAATTTGAAAAATGTTTGCCGATTCAGATAAATATTCATGAATTTCAAATATGTTATTAATGATTTTGAAAAAAAAAGTTCACTCATTAAGAATATGTTCCTAAATTTGAAACAAATTCCTGAATTAAAAAATTGTTTTTGTATTTTTAAACTATTCATGAATTAAAAGTTAAAAACAACAATAAAATAAAAAGGGAAATAAAAAACAGTGAGAACAAATAGAAAGAAAAGGAAATGAAGATAAAATTCTCCTGGAACCTTCCCAAAACTGGGCGGAGGGTTCCAAAGCCTTCCCAAAACCGGCAACCCCTACTCCCGCTACTAATGGGCCGGTCCGATCGACACAATATAGGCAATAGCTATCCTCAAAGCTCTTAGTAAGATACATACATACATACATACATACATACATACATACATACATACATATATACATATATATAGCAAAATCTAGGTATTAATTGGGTGGAGCTTTCTTCGGTCTAGGCTTTCTTCGATATACTTTTACGAGGATACACCAGGGAGAGGTGTATGTTAGAAGAGAGCAAAGATGGCTAATACTACCTCGATTAACTTCTATAAGATGTTTTAGGTCGGAGTACATCATATTTTAGCACACATTGCGGAACCAAAGAGGTTAGCAATCACACCCACACAACTCCAACAACACACAACTCGTTTTGTCCAACTCAAGCCACAAATGGTGAAAGGGTAGGACAAACAGCACTAACGCGGCATCTCAACCATTGCAAAACATATCGAAAGCACAACCAAAACATAAAGTCATACTGGCTCAACACATTGTCAAGTCTTTTCCCTAGAGATTGGCAAGTGAATAGCAGGACCGACCAGACTCGAGGAAGAAGACGTTCAAGAGGTGCTGATGACAATGTACATAGTGCCCTGCATGCCGATGTCCACAACAGTAACCAACCGTACAACACATCGCCCCAAGCCTTGCCGCTAAGACCAACAAGGCATCCAACACCAACTTTTGCTTTGATAGCCGTTTCGAAAAAAGAACTTTTGCTCTGATAGGCACCATAATGCACCAAGGCAGCGCTTCCAAGGGACGACACCACCACCACCAGGGCCCCTGAACCTGACATAGGGTTACCCCTGGTGCCTGAGGGGCAAGTCCCATGACATCGCCTCCAAGGAGGAGAATGGGTCTGCATGCGTTGTTGGTGTCCGTAGCTGTTGTTGCATAGGGATTTCGCACCACCCCTAATTGTCAAAAAAATAGAAAATTAAAATAAATTAAAATAATGAAAACACATAAATGGAAAGAAATAAAATAATTAATGTCGGTGTACAAAAGTAGGGGCTCTCCTTTGTACCCCTTTACTTGTGCATGGGCAGTCAGAGCCGCACCTGCGGCCACACTTAGCAAAGCAGAGGATGGAAGCCGGAGCACAAGACAACCAAAGCAACGCCAAGACCAGAGACACAAAGAGCAAGAGGGTGAGTTGGACTCCCCCGGCAAGACCCTTGCCGGGACGGTCTCCGCAGCCCCGGCAAGAGCCTTGCCGGGGCAACTTACCCAACGCCAGTAGAGCGCACCACCCTTGAGCCCAAGGGTTCCAATGCCACCAACCAATTGGAACCAAGGCTCGGGATACGCCTCCATGGTGGCATGCAGATCTTTGTGAAGATCAGAAGCGCACAAGATCATATGAGGACCAGAAGACGACGGTCCTCGGCAAGATCCTTGCCGAGGAAATCCACGAGACCCCCGGCAAGATCCTTGCCGCGGACGACCGAGGTGCCACGGCAAGACCTTTGCCGGGGCCCAGGCAAGACCCTTGGCGAGGACATCAGCGGGGCCGCGGCCAAGCCCACATCTGCCAAGACTCCACCGCCGTTCCCATGCAGCTGGCAGCTCAACCAGCTGGGCGAGCACCTGCGTGGCGACGTGCGGCCTCCACACTGACTCAGCAAGCTCCTGTGTGGTGGCATGCAGATCTTCATGATGACTCTGCCACCGCGCCAGCCCAACAACCAACCAACGTGGCACTACAACGCCTCATCAGCTTAGACGCGCATCAGAGCCAGGCGAGGCAGCGACAGCTGGGATGAGCTTCTTTGTCGTCCTCGATAAAGCAAGAAGGACACGTCGGCAGCGCATTAAATGCATTTGTCCGACGGTGCCAGAGGATAGGCTCAGCCACTGTACACCTTTCCACCTCCTGTGTGCGACTGTGGCGAACCCTTTTGTTTATAAAAGGAGGCCCGAGGCGTACGAGAGAAGGATTCGGATCTTTTGACATGTTACACCCCGTAGCTAGTTCAAGAACTCAAAAACACTCAAATATACACCAAAGTAGGACTAGGGTATTACGCATCCTCGCGGCCCGAACCTGGGTAAACGATCTTTGTGCTGACTACCTCTAGACTCGCTCTTTCCACAACCTCGCGCCAGCCGACCGTAGTAGGGATTCCAGTGATCCCATAGGTGTCGTTTCCCACCGACATCTTTGGCGCGCCAGGTAGGGGGTGGCACCGGTTGTGAAAATTTGGTCTAGCAGTTAGTTTAGCAGTTCTTCATAGCCATGGCTCCCAAGAAGAAGACGATCACGGCGATCGGTTCATCCAACATCGCTCTGGCAGTCACGGCGATCACGGCTACCAGTGCGAGCGAGTAGCGGGGTGGTCGCGGACGGGAGCCGAGACGCGGCCCGCGAACACCCACATCGCTCTGGCAGTCAAAGCCTGGCGAGCGGCGTCGTTCGTGCGCGAGATGACGGGCCGCACGCCGCCAAATCCAAAGACGGAGCTGGAGCCCCCGCAGGCGGCGCGGGGCCCTCCAAGGGCGGCGCCATGCCACCGACGGGCGGCGCGGCGACCTCCAAGACTCCTACGCCGGCACCCACGACGCGCTCTTCCCAGGTTGTGCGCGACGAGCAGCGTCACTACGCTGGTGACCCCGGGCGCCGCCGTGGGAAGAGTCTCATGCATCATTCGCGAGACGAAGGAGGCCAGCATGCACGCAGAAGTGCTGGCGAAAATGGCGCACAGCCGCAAGGCCGTGATAGAGGTCCTTCTAATGTGGTTAGAAGTCGGAGCGTGTCATGGTCCACGCAGCTTTCGCCGCCGCCCACGCCTGCAGAAGCTTTGGCGCGCGCGTAGCTGCTCCTCGACTTTCCTCCTGCTGCGGAAAGGCTCGACGAGTGGAGAGCCACCTTCGGAGCCTCGTCGGCGTTGCCAACAAAGATGAGCCGCGACCAGCGGGGCCCTCAGGCCGACACTCCGTCGAGCCACCGCATGCCAGTGGTGGAAGGACCGGAGGTGCTGCAGCCATGGTGCACTCTCCTCCCCCACGCCAGCTACCGCGGGTGCCGGTCCGTCATGATGACGCTTGTGATAGCATTTCCATAGCGCCGTCCAATCCATGGACCCACCGCGATCAGCGGCAAGTTCTTCGGGAGCGAGCCCTTGAAGACGCTCGAACCACCATCGAACGCTGGCGCGAAGCACGCCACCAGTCAGGTAGGCAGGCAAGGCCCACTATGGACCACCCAGCACCTGGGGGCTCTGGTGGCCTACCCTACGAGGTGGGTTGCCCAGCCTTTACCCGTGAGCTACGGCAGTTCCAGTGGCCCTCCCACCCCATGTTCAAGCCCGACGTTGGCGAGAAGTACAACGGCAAGTCCCACCCTTCGGAGTTCCTTAGCATCTACACCATCGCGATGCAAGCTGTTGGAGCCCGCGACGATAAGGTGCTTGCCAATTACTTCCCGTTGGCACTTAAACCCAATGTCATGTCATGGTTGATGCACTTGTCGGTGGATTCCATTTCTTCTTGGTCGGATATGTGTCATGAGTTCGTTGGCGCCTTCACTGGAGGCCATCAAGCTCATGGCCAGGCAAGCGATTTGCATATCATCCCCCAGAAGGAAGGTGAAAACCTGCGCAAGTACATATAGAGGTTCAGCCGGGTGTAGTACAACATCCCAGATGTTCATCCCGCCGCCGTGATCAGCGCATTCCATCAGAATGTGCGCAACCACAAGATGCGTGAAGAGCTGTGTCGTGGAATTGTCACGGCAGATGTCCTCAAGCTAGGACTTAGTCCTGGAGCCATCGCCGCTAGGAAGCTTGAAGGGGTTAACGGGACAAGGAACACGAGGGTTTATACTGGTTCGGCCCCTTACGGTGAAGGTAAAAGCCTACATCCAGTTGAGGTGGTATTGATTAGGGTTTCGATGACCAGGGAGCTTAACTACTATGCCTGGCTCTCGATGAGATCTTTCTTGTCCCTAAACCGCTGCCGGGTCGTCCCTTTATATAGGGAGGCTGACGCCCAACAGCTCTCAGAGTCCCGGCCGGCTCATAAGAGTGTCCGGCTCGGACTCTCAACTATTCTTGCCTGACACTACAGGTTCTACCATAATGATGATTGTAACTACGGGCCTTAAGCCATATCCGGGTCTTAAGCCCATCTTTGGCCCACCGTCTTCAAGCTTGGCGCCGGGCTTCTGGCGATGACCATTATGAGTAACCCGGACCCTCCTGGCGGGTGACTCTAAGGTCTATATCCTCAACATTAGGCCCCAGATTGATTTGAGCCGGCTCATGTCAATCTTCAATCCTTTCAACAAAAAAAACCTTGGCTTACAATTGTGTGAAGGCCATAACCCGGCGTGACGTCATCCTCTGGACTCCGGGTAATCCGCCGTGACGTCATCTTCCATTAAGTCCGTTTTTTACTCCACCAGATCCGCAACGGATCTTATCTTTACTGCCATCCCGAAAATCGAGGCGTTTCATGGGGAGATAACCACGCCGTGGTCTCCTCGTTTCTCGCGCCCACTTATGAGCTCGCCCTTATAAATAGCCCGGCCCGACGGGCCTTCAGCCACTCGTCTTCCTCCTCGCGCCACTGTTCCTCCGTTCGAGCTCTGTTGCTTTCGCCGCCGCGGGTCTCCTCCTCCTCACCAACTCCGGCCGCTGCATCAACCTGTTGTGTCCAGAGAAAACGGCGGCGACCTCCGCGACCCACCAGCACCTGTAAGTTCTGACTGCCCCGTAGAATAGATCTGCAGTAGGTTCGTCCTGTTCTTCCGTGTTCTTCGCCGCCGCCCATGAGTTCTTGGTAGTTTTCCTTTTTACTGCCTCTTTTTGATCTTAGGATAGTATAGAACCAGTGCGGCGGCTGTTTAGTACTCATTTCAAATGCAAGTAGACCTCCTTTTACTGCATAAAGGCCTCGTTCGAACCCAAGAACATCCCCTGCGTCTGTTTTTAGGTCTAGAAACTTTCCTTTTGACCGACCATTTTGATCCAAATTATTTACTGCAATGTGTGAAACCTGTTTTCACCACACTTAGTAAAAAACTGCACTCGTTGAGTCATGGCGGTTTACATTTCCGGTTGAAAGAAACCACGCGCCGTAGAATCTTCCGGCTCAAAGGAGACCATGCGCCATAGAATTTTCCGGCTCATCTGTGATAAGGCCGTAGACAATCGAATTACTCTCAATACCTCGGGCGGCTTAAATAACCCGACGCACTTAGATATATGTCATTAGTCCCCTCCATAAGCCGCCACTTTAATATTGAACTGTAAATTTCCTCCGGCTTATAATTAAACCGGACGTTTCCTTTTATCATAGGCTGCCGACTTTCACCATGCCTCCCAAAGCTCCTAAAGCCTCCATCACTTGCAATTGGATGAGGTCCAATGTCACCAACGAGACTTTAGCGGATTTTGTCAAGTCAGGTTACCTGCCTAAGAAGGACGTCATGTCCTACCGTGCCCCTGACCCGTCAGAGGAGAGACCACAGCCAAAGGACGGGGAGGTAGTGATTTTTGTGGATCACATGAGCCGGGGCTTCGCACCACCCGGCTCAAAGTTCTTCAGGGATGTACTGAATTTCTTTGACCTGCGGCCACAAGATATAGGACCCAACTCGGTGTCCAACATATGCAATTTCCAAGTGTTCTGCGAGGTTTATCTTGGAGAAGAGCCCAGCTTGCTGCTCTTCAGAGAGCTCTTCTACCTGAACCGCCAGAACGAGTGCGCCAACGGGCCAAGTTTGGAGCTAGGCGGCATCTCCATTCAGAGACGGAGAGACTATCTTTTCCCTTACGCCGAGCCGCCGAGTCACCCAAAGGACTGGAACCTGACGTGGTTCTATTGCCAAGACACGTCGCCGGCTGACGAGAGCCCGCTGCCCGGCTTTCGCCCTTCACGTCTGGAACCAACTCACCCTCTGTCTGACAAGTTAACTCAGGCAGAGCGCCAACCTCTGCTCCCCACCATCAACAAGATCAAGGCTCTCCTGGGCAATGGTCTCAACGGAATTGATCTGGTCCGGGTCTGGATCTCGTGGCGGGTGATCCCCCTGAGCCGCCGCCCCGGCTTAATGTGTGAGTACACAGGCCGGAAAGATGACCCCCTGTGACACAGCCGCAACGACCTCCCTGAAGACGTTGCCGAGGATATGACCAAGGCTCTCTTGAACGAGATCTTGGCAGACTGCGGGAGGACCGGGTTAGCCCCCTTCTGCAAGACCAACCCAGCCCCAGCAGTAAGCCGCTGACCTGAACATCTTATCTTCTTTTGTAGATAACCTTCATCTGAATCTTTAAGAAATCATCATTGTATTTTTCAGGCTGATGACAAATTCTGGAAGGTCAAATATGACCATGAGGTGGCCAAGAAGGCCAGGAAGGCGAAGAAAGCCGCCAAGAAAGCTGCTCCCCGCAAGAAGGGAAGTAGGCCTACTGCTTCAGAGTTGATGCAATTAAGCGACAGCTCCGAGTCAGAGGTAACCCCTGAACCTGTAAGCTCTTGTTATATCTGCTATTTATTTCTGTCCACCTTACCAATACTGTTCATCAACAGGATGACACCGGAGCAAGTAACCCGGTGGTTGAAGAGGTAATGTCACTTTCCTCCGACTCGGAGCCCTTGCCAAGGCTGAAAATCCGAAGGGTAACCCGGAAAGTAAGCTTTTCACATCCTTTAGCTTATCAAGACCCTCAATTTATTTTGAAGCGACAGGTTCATGAGAGCCGGCGTCACACCCGCACCAACAAGGACGCTGACCTCTCCTCCGGGTTACCTGACGCATCGAGGAAACGCCGAACTGAGGTTATCTCCAACTTGTACCCTTTTCATCCTTTGGCGGGTGTTATACGTCAACCGCTCAATTCTTCTGACTCAAATTATCAGGAGACTTCCCCCTCTTCTGGCGACTCTATGCAGTCGAACCTGCCGGCTTTCAAGACCGTGCTCGGGTAATAATGATCATCTCATGTTGTACTTTGTCTTTACTTACACTTTTGTGCTTAACCTTTCTGTCTTTTCAGTGCCCAAGCAAAACTCAGCAAAAGGGCGAAGAAGAACAAGCCGGCTGATGAGCCGGACTTGCCTGAGCCGGAGGTAGCCGCTCAAGAACCGCCAGCTGCCTCTGCTCCTGAAGCCGCTGCTCCAACCAACAAGCCCATAGCAGAATCTTCTGCTAACCTGGAGGCCTCCAGCTCGGCTCAACCAGCAGATGACCCGAATGTGGTAATCACCCGGACGGAATATGTTGAGCCGGGGAGACCTACTGCGCTGGCCAAGTGCTCCGCTAAGGAGGAGTTGTTAGGGCGCCACCGGGCCAATCTGGACCTCACCGACTATGGCAATCTGAGCATCGGAGAGATCATCTCCGGCTATATCAGCCAGGTGCACAAGAGCCGAGACGTAGAGATTGCCATGGTGAACCAGATTCAGCAGAAGTCTGAGGTATCACTCTTCTGTCTTCTTACTTACTGCATATTTACCTTTACCATGCTAGCCCCCAAGTCGACGACTTATGAGTGAATATGTTGTAGACTTAAGTTCCGGCTTACTTCCATGAACCAGTAATTTGTAGATAGGAACGTTCGATATGCATTAGCCCCCAAGTGCCAAGTGTCTTTGCTTGGAAAACGCTTGGGACTTTAAATTTGCATAGTAACTGTTCATGCTATAACCCGGAAATTATGCAGGCTGCTGGCAAGAAGTTTGAAGCTGACATCGCCGATCTCAAGACCTGTCTGAAGACGCAAGAAACTGAGACCCGGAAAGCAAACGCCAAATTTGTGTCCAGTATTGCTGCGCAAGAAAAGCTGAAGATGGACTTTGATGCTGAACGAAGAGCCTGGGCCGAAGAGAAGGCTACTTTGGTGAACCGGGCCGAACAGGCGGAGAAGGCTCTGTCAGATAAGACCGCCGAACTCTTCGGCTTAAAGCGCCAAGTGTCCCAGATGGTTGCCGCAATCTTCGGTAAGTCATTTCGCCGGCTTTCATCAAGTTTAGAATCTTTATATCTCATAACTCATCCTTGTCGGCGGCTTATCTTATTCTGTTTAAACAGGTCCCAGAAGCGCCAACCTTAACGAAAGCGTGGTAACCAAGTTAAAGGCCGTGTACACCCTGGTGGAGCAACTCTACACCGGGTCACAGCGTGCTTTGGCTGTGGTGGCCCTATCCAATGAGGTGCCGACTCACCTGGCGGAAGTTCTTCGCCGGCTCGTCGTTCTTCCTCAACGTATCCAAGAGCTGCGACGGGCCTCGGCAAGAGCCGGAGCCATAGCTACTCTAAGCCAGGCCAAGGCGTTCCTTCCAGAACTAGACCCGGCAGACATCGCTCTGGGCTACCCCAGTTTGAAGGAAGATGGCACCGCCTTCGACCAAAAGGACTTCGCAGCTTGCGTGAAGATCGTACGCCCGGTGGCCACTCTGATTGGCAATGATACAGATCTGACTAAGTATCAGCCGGGTTACGATGCAGAGAATCAGAGGATCCCCACTCCGCGCTATGAAGCGCTCAGCTTAATCCCGCCGACTCGCAAGCACACTTTCGCCCCGGAGATTGACCCGGCGGGGTTAATTGACGAGGAAGCTCAATTTGAAGCTCTGAGCGGCATCGACTGGAAGTCGTCACCTTTCCAGGTCTTGGGAACAGCCGGAGGAGAAGAGAGGGATGAGCCGGAGACTTCAACCCAGCAAGCATCGTAACTCTGCAGGCGGCTTATCAAACAATGCTTCACCCTTTTGGACTCGATGAGTCTTGTAATAGAGTAGGACCAACACTTTAACTTTGCCGTGCCATCGTGCACGCGTTGAATGCTGAAGTCCCTTGAAGTTGTCTCCTTTATATTTCTCCGGGTCATAATCGATCATTCATTTTCCTTAAGCTCAAAATAGTTGCCCTTAACTATCCTGCATAGAAGGACAAATCACAAGTCTCTAGGCGGCTTTCCGCACTGAGAAGCATAGTTTTAAACATATAACCCGGAATATGAATCAAAAAAGACTGGTCCTCAGTTATGTCATTGATATAACCGTAACAACACACTTACC
The DNA here is from genome assembly GCF_018294505.1 of Triticum aestivum. NCBI lineage: Eukaryota > Viridiplantae > Streptophyta > Magnoliopsida > Poales > Poaceae > Triticum > Triticum aestivum. The sequence goes on from NC_057808.1 coordinate 391,824,953, forward strand.
AGCCTGCAAGCACACTTCCGGCTTAGATAACCCGGGCAATAAGGTGGGTACCTCAATTCCGGTTTACCAGTCTTAATGACGCCGGTTGTATTCGATTAGCACTGTAAATCAAAGTTAAGCCGGCAAAGTGAGACCCGGCCGTACACACTTTGAAATAATCAGAAGAAACTCGCTATAAATCAGAAAAACTTAGGGGCTTCCAGTTCGAATACGACCAGAGACCCGTCCCAAAGGGGTTATGCTAGGATTCGAATACGATCATATAGCCCCCAGTGGGTGTGGCGATGCCAATCAAAAGGGTATCGACAGCTATGTTCTCTTTGGTTCGAATACGACCCATGTTTGAACAGGAAGCCCCCAAGTGACTTTAAGAATTGTTTAACGACGCTGATTCGAATACGATCCACGTCGGTTCCCAAAGGGGTTAAACTAAGATTCAAATATGATCAAAGAAAACTCCCCAATGAGCTCGGCACTTTGCCAATAAAATGGGTATCGACAGCTATGTTCTCTTTGGTTCGAATACGACCTATGTTTGAACAGGAAGCCCCCAAGTGACCTTATTGCCTACGGCTAGATTCGAATACAATCATAAGCCGGATCCTCCTCCAAGTCTTCCTCTGTAGGCAACTTAACAGAAGGGTTATACAGGACGTCCAGGAAAGTATTAGGCGGCACTGGTTTTCGCTGAGAGCCCAGCCGGCTTAAAGCATCAGCCGCCTCATTCTTCCTGCGATCGATGTGCTCTACTTGGTAACCCTGAAAGTTGCCAGCAATGGCATCAACTTCGCGGCGATAAGCCGCCATGAGAGGGTCCTTGGAGTCCCACTTTCCTGATACTTGTTGAGCCACCAAGTCTGAGTCGCCGAAGCACCTTACCCGGCTCAAGCTCATCTCCTTAGCCATCCGAAGACCGTGGAGCAAGGCCTCGTACTCAGCCGCATTGTTAGTGCAAGGAAACATCAACTGTAGCACATAATGGAACTTGTCACCTTTAGGGGAAGCCAACACGACTCCAGCCCCCGAGCCCTCCAATTTCCTGGACCCATCGAAGTGAATAGTCCAGTACGTGTTATCCGGTTTTTGCTCGGGCACTTGTGACTCTGTCCAATCATTGATGAAATCCACCAAGGCCTGAGATTTAACAGCAGTGCGCGGCACATATTTCAGACCATGAGGTCCGAGCTCTATAGCCCACTTAGCCACTCTCCCTGTGGCCTCTCTGTTTTGAATGATATCACCAAGAGGGGCAGAACTGACCACAGTGATGGGATGACCCTGGAAATAATGCTTAAGCTTCCGGCTCGCCATGAACACACCATAAACAAGCTTCTGCCAATGTGGATACCGCTGTTTGGACTCGATGAGCACTTCGCTGACATAATAAACCGACCGCTGAACCGGATGCTCCTTACCCTCTTCCTTGCGCTCCACCACCACAACCACACTGACGGCTCGTGTGTTCGCCGCCACATACAGTAATAAGGGCTCCTTATCAACCGGAGCAGCAAGGACTGGGGGCTCTGCCAGCTGCTTCTTCAAATCCTCAAAAGCAGTATTAGCTGCATCATTCCAGACAAAGTTATCAGTTTTCTTCATCAACTGATATAATGGCATGGCCTTCTCACCCAAACGGCTTATAAACTGGCTTAAAGCAGCGATGCGACCCGCCAAGCGCTGAATGTCATTTATACACGCCGGCTTAGCCAGGGAGGTGATGGCCTTGATCTTTTCCGGGTTAGCTTCAATGCCTCTGTCAGAAACCAAGAAACCCAAGAGTTTGCCTGCAGGAACACCAAAAACAAACTTGGCCGGGTTAAGCATCATCTTGTAAACCCGGAGATTATCAAAGGTTTCCCTCAGATCATCTATCAGGGTTTCCTCCTTTATGGATTTAACCATAATGTCGTCCACATAAGCATGAACATTGCGCCCAATCTGGTTATGAAGACAGTTCTGCACGCAACGCTGATAAGTCGCCTGTGCACACTTGAGTCCAAAGGGCATGGATACATAGCAGAAGGCTCCAAAGGGAGTGATGAACGCTGTCTTCTCCTGGTCCTTAACTGCCATTTTAATCTGATGATATCCAGAATAAGCATCCAAGAAACTTAAGCGCTCACAACCTGTCGTAGCATCAATAATTTGACCAATACGGGGAAGGGCAAAAGGATCAGCCGGACACGCCTTGTTTAAGTCCGTGTAGTCCACACACATCCGCCAAGTGCCGTTCTTCTTGAGTACGAGCACCGGGTTAGCTAGCCACTCTGGGTGAAAGACTTCAACAATAAACCCGGCCGCCAAGAGCCGGGCCACCTCTTCACCAATAGCTTTCCGCCTCTCTTCATTAAACCGCCGAAGCAACTGCCTGACCGGCTTAAATTTCGGATCAACATTGAGAGTGTGCTTAGCGAGTTCTCTAGGTACACCTGGCATGTCGGACGGCATCCATGCAAAAATGTCCCTATTCTCACGGATGAACTCGATGAGCGCGCTTTCCTATTTTGGGTCCAGATTGGCACTGATGCTAAACTGCTGAGATGAATCTCCTGGAACGAAATCAACAAGTTTAGTCTCATCAGCCGACTTAAATTTCATTGCCGGCTCATGCTCCGTACTCGGCTTTTTCAGAGAGGTCATATCTGTTGGGTCAACGTTGTCCTTGTAAAACTTCAGCTCCTCTGTTGCACAAACAGATTCTGCATAAGCTGCATCGCCTTCCTCACACTCCAGGGCCACCTTCCGGCTGCCGTGAACCATAATGGTCCCATTATGACCCGACATCTTGAGCTGTAAATACACGTAACACGGCCGTGCCATGAACTTGGCGTAAGCTGGCCGCCCAAATATGGCATGGTACGGACTTCTTATCTTGACCACCTCAAAGGTCAATTTTTCCACCCTGTAGTTGTGCTCATCTCCAAAGGCCACTTCCAACTCGATCTTGCCGACTGGATAAGCCGACTTACCAGGTACCACACCGTGGAAAATAGTGTTTGACTGGCTGAGGTTCTTATCAATCAACCCCATACGACGGAACGTCTCATAATAGAGGATGTTGATGCTGCTACCTCCATCCATGAGCACCTTAGTGAACTTATATCCTCCCACCTGAGGAGCCACCACCAAGGCCAAGTGACCCGGATTATCCACCCGGGGAGGGTGATCCTCGCTACTCCACACTATAGGCTGCTCAGACCATCGTAAATAGCGTGGAACCGCCGGCTCAACAGCATTCACAGCCCTCTTATGAAGCTTCTGATCTCGCTTACACAGACTACTGGTGAATACATGATACTGTCCACCGCTGAGCTGCTTTGGATTGGTCTGATAACCCCCCTGCTGCTGTTGATGACCCTGGACAGACTGTTGATTAAAGCCCCCTTGACCGTTCTGAGGATTAGAGTTTGAGCCGCCGCCCGGGCCATGAAAGCCGTCGGCGCCTGAGCCACCACCCGGGCCATTGTAATTCTTAAAGGCTTTCATGGTTGCACAATCCTTCCATAGGTGGGTAGCTGGCTTCTCTCTAGAGCCATGCCTTGGATAAGGCTCATTCAACAGCTGCTCCAGCGTCGGGCCTGACCCGCCGGCTCGGGGAGGGGGCCTCCCCTTGCGTCGCTGGTTATTACCCTGTGAGCTGGCGTTGGCTACGAACTCTAGGTTGCCATCGGCCTTGCGCTTGTCACCTCCTTGGTTCCCCGGGTTATGCTGAGGACCCTTGCCATTGTCGTTCTTCTTTCCCTTCCCTGTCCTTTCATCATCTGAAGCGGGGTCCTTGGTACCATCAGAATCGGCATACTTGACAAGAGCCGCCATCAGTGTACCCATGTCATTGCAGTCGCGCTTAAGCCGCCCGAGTTTCATCTTCAGGGGCACGAAACGACAGTTCTGTTCCAACATTAAGACTGCAGAGCCGGCATCCATCTTATCAGAGGAATGTATTATCTCCTTAACCTGGCGAACCCAATGTGTCTTAGACTCACCCTCCTGCTGCTTACAGTTAGTCAAATCCACAATTGACATAGACTGCCTACAGGTATCTTTGAAATTTTGGATGAACCGGGCCTTCAGCTCAGCCCAAGACCCGATGGAATTCGGTGGTAGCCCTTTCAACCAAGTGCGGGCAGTCCCATCCAACATCATGGTGAAGTACTTAGCCATTGCCGCTTCACTGACCTCCAGCAGTTCCATGGCCATCTCGTAACTTTCGATCCAGGCTGCAGGTTGTAAGTCAGCCGTGTAATTAGGCACCTTCCTAGGGCCTTTGAAGTCCTTTGGTAGACGCTCATTGCGGAGAGCTGGCACTAAACAAGGGACACCTCCAGTCCTGGTAGGGATACCCACGTCGACGGAGGTCGTCGGATAAGCCGGGGGAGTCTGGTAAGCCGTCAACTGAGGCACCTGCTCCGCCTCTTGCCGCGCTCTATCTTGGTCTGCTGCGTGAAAGGCTCCGTTATGAGGCGGGCCATGGCCAGGGGGCGGGTCATGGCGTCGGACGTTACTTGAGCCGGTCGCCGAGACCATGTGTCTGCTGTAACTCGGGCTCCGGCCTGGACGAGGGGTCGAGTGGATCCTGTCCCGGCTGTAGGAGTACGCCTCTTGCTGCGCCAGTGCTGTCTGAAGGAGTTCCCTGACTCGGCGGGTTTCAATGGCCGTCGGAGAGTCGCCGTCAATTGGGAGGGCCGCCAGCCGCGCTGCTGCGGCTACCATGTTCTCCAGTGGGTTAGTATAATGACCTGGTGGTATTGGCACATACTGAGGCGGGGCAGGGCTCACCCGGGGAGGCCCCATCACTTGCGGCTGCATAGGGTTCCTATACCCGGGCACTATGATCCCCGGCGGGTTACTAGACCCTGCACCTGGCGTGTTGAAGAGGTTCCGAGGATCGTAAACCGGAGGGAGTCGAGATTGGGCCTTTTGATGCCTCCTTCTCATGACCTCATTGGACGCGTTCTGATCCATCGTGAGCCGAAAGGACTGCGCCTGGATCAACTGAGTTTGGGCGCGAGAGCCGCCCTCTCCGCAGCCATCCTGATCCCTTCCGCTGCCAGATCCTCCTTAGCTTTCACTAGATCTAACTTTAACTACGCCACCTCTGCATCGTGCTGAGCTTGATCCGCCGGGTCAACCGCGGCAGTCAACAGGGCCGTCATCTTGTCCGTGAGATCCATCAGCACCTGAGCCGGCGAGGGCACCGGGTTTCCCGCTCCAGCAGCAGGGTTTTGAACAGGCTACGCACCGGCCATGAAGATTCCAACCCGGCTTGGCGGCTCCAACGGGTCCGGAATACTGTCACCATCGGAACAACCCATGAGCCTGCCATCTTGAAGTTGATACAACAAGTTTGACTCATCTATGGACGACTCGCCGTCAGAGCCGGCGGCCGTCTCATCACCAGATCCGGATCTATCAGAGAGCCCTCCATGGATACATCCCACAAAGGCATGCTTTAAGGCAGGCGGGACCCGGGCGGGTCGTGCGCGCTGAGCCGTCTCGATGAGGTCGGCGCAGAGATCCGGCTCCAGGCCCGGCTCACCAATCTTGCCAATGAAAACATGAATTCCGCCGAAGGGGACCCGGTACCCGTACTCAATTGAGCCGGCGTCGGGGCCCCAATTTGCATCGTCGATGTAGAGCTTGCCGCGACGACTCTTGGTCATCCGGCCCACAGCGTATCCCTTGAGCCCTTCGAAGCTGCCCTTCAAGAACTCAAATCCACCGTGCGCTAGCCCCACGGTGGGCGCCAACTGTCGTGGAATTGTCACGGCAGATGTCCTCAAGCTAGGACTTAGTCGTGGAGCCATCACCGCTAGGAAGCTTGAAGGGGTTAACGGGACAAGGAACACGAGGGTTTATACTGGTTCGGCCCCTTACGGTGAAGGTAAAAGCCTACGTCCAGTTGAGGTGGTATTGATTAGGGTTTCGATGACCAGGGAGCTTAACTGCTATGCCTGGCTCTCGATGAGATCTTTCTTGTCCCTAAACCGCTGCCGGGTCGTCCCTTTATATAGGGAGGCTGACGCCCAGCAGCTCTCAGAGTCCCGGCCGGCTCATAAGAGTGTCCGGCTCGGACTCTCAACTATTCTTGCCTTACACTACAGGTTCTACCATAATGATGATTGTAACTACGGGCCTTAAGCCATATCCGGGTCTTAAGCCCATCTTTGGCCCACCGTCTTCAAGCTTGGCGCCGGGCTTCTGGCGATGACCATTATGAGTAACCCGGACCCTCCTGGCGGGTGACTCTAAGGTCTATATCCTCAACAAGCTGGCAATGAACAAGGTCAAATATGTGGCCGAACTTTATGTTCTGGCCGATAGATGCGCTCGAGCTGAAGAGGGGAGGAAGTACCCCGGCGAGGACGCCGGTGCAGAAACCGACTCCACAGACGAAGACACCGCCGCCCCGACGAAGAAGGGCCGGCGCTGCAACAGGAAGCGGAAGGGCAAGGCCGTGCTTGCCGTCGAAGGATCCGATGACACCGGCGCTGCCAAGAAGGCCAAGGGAGATGCCCCGGCAAGGAAATTGCCGGATGCGCCGCTTGCCGGGCCTTGGCGGCTACCGACAAGCCAGGAAGCTCCGACAAGCAGTATTGCAAGATCCACCGCACCAAGGGCCACGACCTCCAGAACTGCCGACAAGTTGAGCTGCTTGCTGAGAAGCAAAAAGCTGAGTATGAGAGGCGGGACAAGGAGAAGGGTCAGGACGGTGCCGAAGGATCCGGCAAGAAGCGTGGCGGCCAAGGAGGCCGCCACGGCAAGGATAGCCAGCAAGAGAGGCCCGCTCGGGGCCGCGACAAAAAGCAAGAAGATGCTGATCATGACGAGGATGACGAGTCCGGCGAGCATGAGTTTCAGAAAGCTACGGAGGCCATGTGCGTCGATGGTGGCGCCTCGCTGCATACTTCTCACCGCCAGCTCAAGCAGTGGGCGCGTGAGATCACAGCAGCGGAGCCATCATTCGATGCCCAGAAGCCACTGAAGTGGTCCAGCACGCCTATCATTTTTCACACTGAGGGCCACCCTGATCGCACAACTGCGGTCGGGTGTTTGCCATTGTTGGTTTCACCAACGATACGCAACCTCAAGGTGACGAAGATGCTAGTTGACGGTGGGGCCGGTCTGAACTTGATCTCGCCTGTCGTGATCAAAAGGCTGCAGATTCCTGATGGAGACCACGAAGAGACGGGCACGTTTCAAGGGGTCAACCCGGGAAGGAGTCAGCCGAAGGGTAAGGTCATGCTGCCCGTGACGTTTGTAGGCGAGTTGAACTACAGGATAGAGAGGATTGTTTTTGATGTAGCCAAGATCCCCTTGCCCTACAATGGGATCCTCGGCCGCCCGACACTAGCCAAGTTCATGGCGGCGTCACATTACGCCTACAACACGATAAAGATGCCTGGGCCGATGACCATCATCACCGTCCTCTCCGACAAGAAGGATGCGCTGATCTGCGCTGACCAACTCTATCGGGAAGCAGTTGCGGCGACTGCCGCCAAGGCACTTGCTCCTGCTGCCGAAGCCCTGGGAGGGAAGAAGACCGGCAAGACCTCTCGCACCCACTCCGACAAGCGCACCTCTTCGGAGTGCCGTGCTCCCGTCGAGGACGTGCCAGAGAGCTCCACCGGCAAGAGCAAGAAATCCAGAGTTGCACCACCAGAGACCAAGAAGGTGTCCGTCAAGGAGGATGGCACGGGAGGGGCTTTTACCATAAGCTCCACCCTTGATAGCAAATAGGAAGGCGCGCTCGTCACTTTCCTGCGGGCAAATGTCGATGTGTTTGCATGGCAAGCATCCGACATCCCCGGCGTTCCCGGGGAGGTGATTGAGCACCATCTTGCTATCTGTCCTCATGCGCGACCCGTCAAGCAGAAGGTCAGGAAGCAAGCTTTCGAAAGGCAGGAGTTCATCACAGAGGAGATCAGGAAGTTGGAAGCGTCAGGCTTGGTGAGGGGAGTACTCCATCGGATGTGGTTGGCCAATCCGGTGGTGGTGCGCAATGCAAATGGGAAGTGGAGGCTGTGTATTGATTACACAGATATCAATAAGGCCTGCCCAAAGGACCCTTTCCCGTTGCCGCGCATTGACCAGATTGTTGACTCCACGGCCAGGTGTGACTTGTTATCATTCCTTGACGCCTACTCAGGATACCACCAGATCTTCATGACGAGAGAAGATGAAGAGAAGACGCCATTCATCACCCCATATGGTACGTATTGCTTTTTACGGATGCCTTTCGGGTTGAAGAGTGCCGGCTCAACGTTTGCAAGAGCAGTCCAAATTGGTTTTGAGCCCCAGCTACATAGAAATATGGAAGCTTATATGGATGACATAGTGGTCAAAACCAAGGACAAGGCAACACTTGTACAAGATTTGGAAGAGACATTTGCAAATTTGCGCAAGATCAACCTCAAGCTGAACCCTGAGAAGTGTGTCTTCTGCGTTCCGTCCGGCAAACTTTTTGGGTTCTTTGTGTCACAGCGTGGGATCGAGGCAAACCCAGACAAGATCAAGACCATTGAGCAGATTGAGGCGCCTAGGCGGATCAAGGATGTGCATCGGCTCACTGGCTGCGTTGCCGCCATGAGCAGATTCATCTCCAAGTCTGCTGAGCGTGCCCTTCCCTTTTTCAAAATCTTGAAAAAGGCAGGCCCAATGTAATGGACCCCAGAGGCCAAAGCAGCACTGCAGGATTTGAAGAAATACCCCTCCTCTACACCGATACTGGTTGCGCCTAAACCACAAGAGTTGTTGCTGCTATATCTGGCGGCAACCAATCAAGTGGTCAGCGCCGCGCTAGTGGCGCAGAGGGAGGTCGACGAAGAGGCAGTGGCAACGGCAGGACTGGCGGATGGCAAGCCAGAGCTCCCCCCGGCAGGGCCTAGTTCCGGTAAGGCGAGGCCCCCGGGAGAGTTTGACACCGGCGGGATAGGGCCTGCGCAACCAAATGAAGTGGTGCAGAAGAAGAAGATGATGCAGCACCCGGTTTACTTTGTCAGCTCCTCTTGCAGGGGGTTAGGTCAAGGTACTCTGGTGTGCAGAAATTGCTCTTCGGCCTCCTTATGGCCTCGAGGAAGCTGCGTCATTACTTCCAAGCACACAAAATCACCATCTTCACCCGCCTCCCGTTGCAACGGATATTGCATAACCCGGACGCAACCGGGAGGATTGTGGAATGGGCCTTGGAATTGTCGAGCTTTGGTCTGAAGTTTGAAAGTACTTCGACAATCCAGAGCAGAGTCTTGGCAGAGTTCATTGCAGAATGGACCTCAGCGCCTGACGAAGAGATCAAGTAGACCACTCTCCCCAGCAAGGAAACAAGTCGCAACTGGATTATGTACTTTGACGGGGCTTTCTCGCTGCAAGGCACCGGTGCTAGTGTACTGCTCGTTGCACCCACCGGAGAGCACCTCAAGTATGTAATCCAGATGCACTTCCCCAGGGAGATGTCGATGAATAACACTGCTGAATACGAGGGGTTGCTTGCCGGTCTCAGGATCGCGGCAGACCTCGGGATCAAGAAGCTCATTGTCAGAGGTGATTCACAGCTTGTCGTCAGGCAAGTCAACAAAGATTATCAAAGCCCGTTCATGGAGGCCTACGTAGATGAGGTGAGGAAGCTGGAGGAGCGTTTTGACGGTATACAAGCGGAGCATGTTCCCCGAGTAGAGAACGGCATCGCCGACTACCTGTCGAAGCGCGCTGCCTTCAAACTACCTATGGAACCAGGTACTTTTGTGCTTTGGTTAACTCAACCGTCTGTTGAACCATCGACAGAGCAGAACAAGCGAAGGAAATCAGGCCCCGGCAAGTACTTTCCCACCGAGCTCCCAGGAGCCGTCGGCAAAGATGTTGCCGTGGACATTGAGCTTGCCATGGGGAAACCAACTCCGACGGGGCGTCAGGCCCTGGCCGTAGAGACAGCCGCTCTCATGGCAGAGGAAATGCCTTTAGTCCTTGCCGTCGAGCCCCAGGCTCCGGCATGGGCACAACATACCGTTCGATTCCTCCAAATAGGGGAGCTTCCTGAGGAGCAGGAAGAAGCGGAGAAAGTAGCCCGTCGGTCTGCCATGTATCAGTTTGTTGACAACGTTCTGTACAGAAAAAGACCAAACGGTGTGAAATTGAAGTGCATTCCCCAGGAGGAAGGACTGGAGCTGTTGGCAGAGATACATGGAGGCATATGTGGCTCCCACATAGGGTCGAGGGCCCTTTCCGGCAAGGCATTCCGGCAAGGTTTCTTCTGGCCCACTACCCTTCAGGATGCAACGACACTAGTAACCAAGTGTGAAGCGTGTCAGTTCCATTCAAAGAAGCTTCATCAACCAGCTCCAGCCCTTCAAACAATCCCTCTCTCCTGGCCATTTTCGGTCTAGGGGCTCGACATACTGGGCCCCTTCCCCTGCGTTGTCGGGGGCTTTGAGTACTTGTACGTTGCAATCGACAAGTTCACAAAATGGCCGGAGGTGGAAGCAGTGAGGAAGGTGACAGCGCAGTCAGCCGTCAAGTTCTTCAAGGGGCTAGTCTGCCGTTTTGGTGTGCCAAACAGACTCATCATCGACGATGGCACGCAGTTCACAAGCCGCACCTTCATGCAATACATCCAAGACCTCGGCAGCAAGGTCTATTTCGTTTCCGTGGCACACCCACGGAGCAATGGCCAGGCGGAGAGGGCAAATGCTGAAGTATTGCGAGGCCTGAGGACAAAGACTTTTGACAGGCTGCACAAGAGTGGAAGGCGGCTGGATTGATGAGTTGCCGGCGGTTCTTTGGTCGATCAGAACGACACCAAATCGAGCCACCGGCCAGACACCCTTTGCCCTGGTATACGGGGCAGAGGCAGTTCTTCCCACGGAACTCACATACGGGTCACCTCGAGTGCTCGCTTATGACGAGCTTGAGTAAGAGCAACTGCGGCATGATGATGCAACACTCCTCGAGGAAGATCGTCTTCGGGCGGCTGTGAGAGCAGTGCGCTACCAGCAAGCCTTGCGCCGCTACCATAGCCGCAAGGTTCATGCCCAAAGCTTTGAGGAAGGCGACCTTGTTCTTCGGCGCGTTCAATTGGCCAAGAATTCCAACAAGTTGACGCCGAAGTGGGAAGGCCCTTATCGGGTAATATGATTCACCAGGCCCGGCGCAGTCTGCCTGGAGACCGAACATGCTATTCTAGTGAGCAACACCTGGAACATCGAACATCTTCGCAAGTTTTACCCATAAGGCGCAGTTGCCGGGTCCCCCGGCAGACCACCTTTTGTACGAGCCTTGCCGGCGAGACATGTAACCCTCTGTACAAAGCCAGGCGCAGACCCTGAGCATAAATAAATGAAGCGCTGGCGCCCTAAGTTTTAGCATGCATGCTAGGTTAAGTCTCTCCCTCGGTTAGGGTTGATAGTGCTTAGCGGCGACTAACCCCTAGCATAGAGGTCGAGTGTGCGTCTCTCTGTTCCTTTCCATCCTCTTTGGTTCGCAGGGTACATGGACATTTCTGCTGAGCTATTTGGAAGAAAGAGAACAAGCCGGTGCTCTGGCCCCGGCAAGCCAAGGTTGCCGGGGGCTACAGACACAAGGATCCAACCACGGCAAGCCAAGGTTGCCGGGGGCTGCAGATTCAGATAAGTCCTTTATCCCCTGTTGTGCATTTCCGTATGGAATTGGGACGTATGAAACCTCATTTTATTCCTAGGCCACCGTGCTCCCTTTTTCCTGTACCCAAGAACTATTCGCTGGGTTGGAACTTGGTTGTAGTCGCGATGACAAGGAAGCAAACGAAGGGCCCAACCCTACTTCGCCCCTGCCTCCGCCGAAAGCATGAGTATGGTCGAATGAAGTAAGGGGACGGCAAGGCCTGTTGCCGGGCGACAATGTTTATCTTAAAAGTAACAAGGATTCACTCCTTGGCATGGGCTTCGCTCAGGCACAAAAGAACTCGGCAAGCACCCTTTTTCATTAATACGTCCCATACAGGTACAGTTCGTACGGAATGTAAACATGAGCAAGGGGATTACAAGTTTTAAATTTCACTAAGGCCCGCAAGCTTACAAACTAAAAAGAGATAAGATGCTCGTGATCCCCGTTCTTGCCCTTTCCTCCCAGGTGCGGCAGGTGAAGGCAAAAAGGGAGCGACGGGGAACGCGCTGATGGAGAGCTTGACGAGGAAGGCCCTCGGCAGGGCGCATGGCCGAGGGAGGGGTGACGCGGTCAGTCGGAGTCGGCGTTCCCCCGCTCGACGCCCTCGTCATCGCTGTCGATGTCCTCCTCGTCACTCCCGCCTGAGGAGGAGTCTTCGTCATCAGAGGAGCTCTCCATGCAACATGTTAGGCGAGTTCCGAAGTCCCCAAAGACCTTGACGGAGAGCAGGCCGTTCTCCATTAATTTGAAGTAGAGAACGAGCCCCTCCGTCAGGCTGTGGATACGAGCGAAGGTCTTCCATCCACGATGAAGATACATGACGTGAGGGCGGGAAAGTCAACGTCAACCCGCGTGCCTCCATTCCCTCAGCCCCTCATATGCAATCTCAGAGTCTGCAGCGGATCGAGCTCCATCTCCCGAGCGAATGGAGCAGGGAGACGAAGACGACGACGCACTAGCCAGTGCAGCGCGCCCTCTCGCCATGGCAAAAGGAAGAAAGAAGCCAAGGTGGAAGGATATGGATGATGAAAGATTAAGAGGTGCCATCCCCCTCGCCCCTTCTTATAAAGGGGCGGGGCCGGGGCTCGGCCGCCCCACTCAACCAATCCGACCATCAGGAACGCAGGGAATCGAGACCGACCCGCTGCTCCAATCAGCGGCGGCCCGGTTTTCCGCCTCGTCATTTAAGGCCCGTACCCCCCGCACCCACCCCCTACCATCTCCGAGGCATGGGGGACACGTGGCGAGCGGGCAGAAATCAAGGAGACGAGTGAGGCGACCATTTTCCACCCCGTGATCGTGGGGCACGGGCGCCTTGAAGGCCATGACCCGAGTCCACTCGGTAAATGAGCCGCGCCCCGCGTTTTCCACTTTTTATGGGGAAGGCGCGAGCCACCTCTTTACCACGATGTGACGCATGAGTACTAGAACCGCCCCACGCATGACCCCCACGTCGCGCATTCAACGCGGGTCATGGGGGCAGCGCAGCGGACAAAGAAGTTACTACGATACAAATCCGCCCCGCCTGCCCGCGCACCGTTCTGGGCCTAGCCCAACAATGCGTCGCGCTTATGTGTGGCCCAGGCCCGGGGGCTCCTGTCGGTGTACAAAAGTAGGGGCTCTCCTTTATACCCCTTTGCTTGTGCACGGGCAGTCAGAGCCGCACCTACGGCCACATTTAGCAGAGCAGAGAGGGAAGCCGGAGCACAAGACAACCAAAGCAACGCCAAGACCAGAGACACAAAGAGCAAGAGGGCGAGTTGGACTCCCCCGGCAAGACCCTTGCCAGGACGGTCTCTGCAGCCCCGACAAGAGCCTTGCCGATGCAACTTGCCCAACGCCAGCAGAGCGCGCCACCCTTGAGCCCAAGGGTTCCAACGCCATCAACCAATTGGAACCAAGGCTCGGGAGACGCCTCCATGGTGGCATGCAGATCTTTGTGAAGATCAGAAGTGCACAAGATCAGATGAGGACCAGAAGACGACGGTCCTCGGCAAGATCCTTGCCGAGGAAATCCACGAGACCCCTGGCAAGATCCTTGCCGGGGACGACCGTGATGCCACGACAAGACCTTTGCTGGGGCCCTGGCAAGACCCTTGCCGATGACATCAGTGGGGCCGCGGCGAGGCCCACATCTGCCAAGACTCCACCGCCGTTCCCATGCAACTGCCAGCTCAACCAGCTGGGCGGGCACCTACGTGGCGACGTGCAGCCTCCACACCGACTCAGCAAGCTCCTGCGTGGTGGCATGCAGATCTTCGTGAAGACTCTGCCACCGCGCCAGCCCAACAGCCAGCCAACGTGGCACTACAACGCCTCATCAGCTCGGACGCACATCGGAGCCAGGCGAGGCGGCGACAGCTGGGACGAGCTTCTTTGCCGTCCCCGATAAAGCAAGAAGGACACGTCGGCAGCGCATTAAATGTGTTTGTCCAACGGTGCCAGAGGATAGGCTCAGCCACTGTACACCTTTGCACCTCCTGTGTGCCACTGTGGCAACCCCTTTTGTCTATAAAAGGAGGCCCGAGGCGTACGGGAGAAGGATTCGGATCTTTTGGACAAGTTACACACCCCGTAGCTAGTTCAAGAACTCAAGAACACTCAAATATACACCAAAGCAGGACTCGGGTATTACGCATCCTCGCGGCCCAAACCTGGGTAAACAATCTTTGTGCTGACTACCTCTAGACCCGCTCTTTCCACAACCTCGCGCCCGCCGACCGTAGTAGGGATTCCAGTGATCCCATAGGTGTCGTTTCCCAATTCCCACCGACAATTAATACACATAAAAGAATGAAGAATGAAGAAAAAGGTAAAAGAAAAAGAAAGTAAATTAAAAGAAACTTTGCCGAACGTTTTTCTCGGAAACACGGCAAAGATGCCCATTTGCCGAGTATTTTCATTTTGTGTAGTGTAACAATAGCCAAATATTGACTTTACCTCGTGTCAATTTTTACAAGTGTATTTTTAAAAACACTGAGCAAGGGAATGTTTGCCGATTACCCGTCAAAAACACTCACCAAACACTCCGGCCCACGGCAAAGAAGCATCTTTCGGTAACCTCAGTCTACATGCACATTGTTTTCGGTACTCGATCTGCAAGCACGCAGTTGACAATAGGTCGCCCCCGCGTCGCCCCCCGCTTGGGCGATTCGGGTGGCCCCCAACCCTAGCCGCCACCGGGGCCTAGCCCATCTTCCTCCCCTCCTTCCGCCGCCGCCGGCTTGCGCCCGGAGGCCGACGGAGGTGGCGGGGGCTCTTCCTCCCTCCCGCGTCTCATGGGTGGCAGGGCCCCAACATGCGTGGAGGTGCGGCCGATCTAGAAGCGACGGCGTTGGCTTCGACGGCGGCGGCGATCGACCCTTCCTCGGGCCACGGACGGCTGCTGCGGCGGCTGGCCTGGATCGGGTGGCGGCGCGATGCGGTCTTCGGCGGCAATGTCATCTGGCTTTGGATCGGCGGCGGCGTCGAGGGCCTGGTGGACTGCTTGGCGGCACCCATGGCAGATCTGTTCTGGTCGGTGTAGCCAGTGGTGGTCATCTTCTTCGTCGGCGGTGGCCGGCTAGAAGTTTGGTGGTCGAATCTCGAGATCCATCATCTAGTCTCGGCTGCGAGTTGGGGAGACATGGTTGCCGGTGAAAACCGAGCCGACGGCATGCGATGGCGGCGTCCTACGCCGTTACCTTGATGAAGGCATCGTCGTGTAACTACTGTCGACACACTCGTGCTGCTCCAGGGGAAACCCTAGGATCTAGTGTTCCAGATCGGACGATGGCGGCACTGCGGCGTCGTTTCTCTCTTGGGAGCATCGTTGGTGGAGCAGCGCTGGAAGTCAGAGGCAGGAGGTCGAGCGGCTTCGTCTTGCACGGAGCTTCGGTGGAGATGTCAAGTCATGCCCGACCGACAAGTGCTACGCTTTGTCATGCCTGGTCGGAATTTTCCAAGGACTTCAAGCTGGGTCGGCTGGTGGTACTTGGCAGCCTGGCGCTGAGGTGTATCAGTGGCGACCGGGACGTGCTCAGCTGTTTGCGCGCAGGGAGGAGGTGCCGTTGGGCGCCGTGGTGGCATCGCAGATAGCTAGACCGAGTAAGGTTGATGCATCAGTACAGTTCTGAAGATGGAGCGGTGGCAGTTGGCGGCGGCGACCTCTAAGAGCACGCCGGACCAGTGTGTGCCCCAGACCCGGCAAGTGGCTAGGTTGGGGTCTCAGGTCTTAGATGTTAGGCTTGACTGCGATGTTTGTTTGGTACTAGGCCCCGGCTATCTGCGCCCCTTCATCAACTGGATAGGTGTAGCAACAGTTTGTTGCTTAGACGGCGGCTTTAGTCTTACTGTTATATGACTTTGTAAGGTCTTGTGAGAATAATTAATAAAGTGGACGTATGCATCGCCCAGATGCAGAGGCCGGGGTCATCCTCCTTTTCTAAAAAAAAAGCTAGGCCTAACATTGAATGCAAATATTTTTTTTCTTTTTGCAAAAAATTACTATGTTTATATTAATTATTCATTCGTCAGTGGCAGAAGCCCAATGCACGTCGGTCGGGCGCGCACTCGATCGATCGAAGCTCAAATCAAAACCCGTCGAGGTCGAGGAACTCCTCCGGGTCAATAAACGGCCCATCCGGCGGCACATCCTGCTGTCCTCCCTGCGTCTGCATGCCGGCGACGCGGTGGCCGCCTGCTGGCAGCGGCGAATGCGCCGGGGGAGGAGCTGCGGAAGGAGGAGCCTGCTGCGCGCCGTGCGCGACGACGATGGCGAGCTGCGCCCTGGTCCTGGCGAGCTCGCACTGCGTGGCGAGGATCTCCTCCTGCAGCCGGTTGATGACCCCGGCGCAGCCGTACACCGGGTCGCCCACCCGCCACTGCGCCTCCATCGCCATCGTCTCCGCCGCCTGCGCTCTTTCCTCCACGGGCAAGCTCTGCGCGCGAAATGGCAGCTCAATGTGAATCTTCAACAACGCAATCGGGAGCTCTAACTTACAGCCGGCTGATCGTTTTCAGTTACCTGGAGCAGCCTGGCGACGTTGCTGGCGCCGAAGACCCGGTGGACGTTGGCGTAGCGGCGGGGGCGGGACGTCGGGAAGTAGGGGGCGAGCACGCAGCCGTGGCCGCACCGCCGGCGCAGGTACTTGCACGCCGCGCAGCGTCTCGGGTTGCCGCCGCCGCCTTCCTCCTCCTCCTCCAGCACCTCCGGCTCCACGTCGTTGCTGGCAGGGGCCGTCGACATGGTGAACGATCTAGCGACGGATCTTCGTGTGAGTTCGTGAGATCGCGTGGATCTTTCGAAAGATTTCTGGGAGATCTTGTGGGTGCATGCTTATATACACAAATGGATGCATAGTGCATGGACGGGGAGCTGGGAATGGCAACGCCAACGGCTACGTCGGTGCAAACATGGCAAGCTTAACGGCATTGTTGTTGCTAATTGTATCACGAGGCCCACTAATTAAGGAACGCGCCGGCCGCCCGGCAGACGCCGTTTGCTACTTTCCTCTCGATCTCCCAGGGCCCACGCTTGCTCTCTCTCCCGGCCAGCACTGTCGCCGCAGCCGTGCCCTTTGGGCGCCGGCCCACTTACACCATGGTAGTTTATACAGTGACATTGTTCGATCAAATGTACTCCGATGATTTGTAGTAGTATATATGTACTCCCCTGTTTTTTTCAGTCCACATATTAGCTTTGACTAAATTCAAATCTTATAAAGGTTGACCAAATTTACATAAAACAATACGAACATTTACAAATCTATATAATGTGAAAAATATATCACAAGGCCGGGGCCTGCCCAGACCTATGAGGCGACAAGACAGAGGAGGAAGATGTGTGTCACTTCTTCAAAGGGGGCGTCGTAGGTGAGGTCGACGAAGTCAGGGACGATGCTCTTGTGGAAGAGATTCACCCTAGAGTTGAGGCGATCTCCGAGGAGGAGCCACTCGAAGATCTACACCTTGATGGGTACTCTGAAGACCAAATGTGATGGGTGTGGTCGCCGAGCAGGAGGTCGGTAGAGAGCAGGTGGTATGTGATCTCTAGGAAGAGAATGGCAATCCATGGGTGAGCTGCCTATCGTCGGTGGCATCGTTAAGGTAGAAATCCTACATAAAAGACACAACAACAACCAACTCGGTGGAAACAATGGTGGTAAGGTGATTTCCGAGGTTAGAAAGCATGCCAATAAGCACAAAAAAAATGCCAATAAGCATGACTCTTTTTTTTTTTGCGACATCAATAAGCATGACTCGTGAGACTAGTATGGTGGGATTGGTGGAGTGGGAGTATTGGTGGGGAAAAAGCTATGGCTAGTGGCTCAGACATAATCCAAGTTTCAGTCCAAAAAAAGGTGGAAAGTACATTATTTGTAAAGACAGACGGAGTAGTTGATTTAGTATTACCGTTGCATACTTGCATGTGTGTTAGCTCTATTCGTACAGGAAGGAGTAGAAAGTTAACATCATACAAGTCTTTACCCATTTCTTGGGTTCTTGAAGTTATGGTGATTGCCATTTACACAACAATTGGTCAATTACATGACTCAGTTCGAGGCGACCATGGGAAATTTCAGTGATGTCACACGATCAAAACTGAAAAATATAGCAAGAGGTCGTGTTCATTTCTACATAGTTCTTGTTTATACTAATAATTTTTTTTCTGAAATGATTCTAGCTTCAGTCGATTAGCTTCATGACATCAAGGTCATGTCACTTGTATTATTATCAACGTGTTTAGATAGTGGAAGAAACATACTCCCTCCATATCAAAATATAAGATGTCTTATATTTTGATACAATTAGGGATGTTGTTGATGTCGTCAATTTTCATTTCAGAAATTAACATATAACATCAATTTGTACATAGTCCATTACAGTTCAGACTCAAAACACCAGAAAATGGTCTGTTTAAAAGGTAATTATTAGTTTTTTTTGTCTCGCTGCTTACTGTTTCACAAGAGCCCGATTGACTTGATTTACTAGAACACCAAACAGATTTAATTATCAGCACAATAGACTTAATGTGTGCCGTGCGTTCTTCACTAACCTTACCACGACAAGGAATATCTAGGTCCATTTATGTTTGGATGCCAGGATATCAAAGTCTATCTAAACATCAAAGCTCTGAAAACAGCAGATTATGCGATGGCGTAGTTCTTATGTGATGTCCTAATAGGCTAGTAATGTGCTTGTTTCACACTATGGAAATGACAATGGAAACATGATGTATTTCACGACCCCTAATCAAACAAAAACAAAACGCACCATTGCAAAGAACACAGATTAACAGGAAACAACATGAGAGTTCCATTCATGGGATATCTGCTACTCACTGAACAAAAAGCCTGAGTTGGCATTCCTCTGCACCATGGTTCACCAAATCTCAGGGTACCGTGAGTTTGTGACAGTCAACAGGAGAATCAGATTACCACACAACCTGCTGTTTTAAGGGCTCCATCGATGTTTTCCCGAAATTGCACTTACATGACGTAGCAGAATGTAGAGACTCAATTGTCACTGCCTCATGCATCATCAGAACATATGTAGAAGCTTCCTGCGAACCGACTTTGAACAAAAAAGTGTGGAGGCCTCCAAAGTCACCGGTCAGTAGACACCACCCTGGATCATAAGAAAAGAATTATCAGCAAAGTTACAGTGGGTTCATATAGGGCGCAGACAATTACAGAGGGGAGCATGTTGAATAATAAACTGGTGCATTACTAGAACTGCAGTAACAAGATCACCTGATTACCCAGTAACAATCGTACCGCACACAAGATCACGTGATTACCCAGTAACAATATGCTCAGCTGTGCGATCTACGGATGTAATTTAGTGACCCAGCCTTAGGCTAAAATGTGTAGCTAAATAATCCCAGTGACACAAATGAACAGCTAAAGGCATGCAGATTTATCAGCACAGTTTCCAGTGAATCAAACAAACAAAGCTTCGTTGAATAAATAAGAAGCAAGGTACTACCTCCGTCCCATAATATAAGAGCGTTTTTAACACTACACTAGTGTAAAAAACGCTCTTATATTATGGGACGGAGGGATTAGAAAAGAAGAACTGTTTGCCTTATCCAAACCACATGTGTGGTGTTGTAAGTTTTGAAGAGAATTGCAAAGGAAATCCATATGCTGATGGCATGTAAATTTGTGACACTAAATCTGCTGCTACAAAAATTTACGACACCAGATAACATATGCAAGTGAATATTACAACGCTAGATAATGTATGCAAGTGGGTTTCATGTGGAACAAGTTCTAGCCATCTGGTTGTCAGAAAATGCAGCCGCAAGTGTTCAGGTTGCAACCACTATATGGCTAATTTCCAGCACATCAAATCAATAGCACTGCTCAATCAAATCATAGAAAACACAACACATTTGAAATTTTGAACCATCAAGCAACTAATCTCTTGGGAGTGGTGCAATACAATAAGGTCGATAGCTAGCTTGATAGACTGAATACTATGAAGAACTACATACAAAAAGGTTCAGCTGCAAGACCATGAAAAATCTGAGAAGCAATTGAACCTACTGTGATAACATAATAACTTCAGTAGTGTCTAGCATAAATCATGTGTAACATAAATGGACCTAGAAGTGCAAATTAAGAAATAACTTGCCAAATAAGCAGATTTATAAGCACAATTTCCAGTGAATCAAACTAATAGAGCTAGAGCTTTGCTAAACAAATAAGCACCAAAGGTGGAAAGAACTAATTAACTAGTCCAGACAATATATATGGTGCTTTAAGTTTGAAAGAACTGCAAAAGAAATCCACAAGTTGATGAGACGTAAATCCATGACACTAGGTCTGCCACTATGAAAACTTTCGACGATATATAATATATTTAAGTGGTTTTGAGCTGCCACTTTTAAGATGCAAGAAAATAGAGGTTCATTCATAGCCAAATTTACAATCTGCCAAAGTGTTTCATCTTGAGAAAACTTCATTGGGGAAAGAGCTTGATTAGCTTCATAGAAACTTCTTTACAGTTGTGTGTGCACTAATTTATATCAGCCTTGAAAACTTGGGACCATATATATACAGGTGCCGCCTTCATCCAGAAAGAAGGAAAACCATAGTCACCGAGACTTCGGGGGATTGCTCCGAGACAGGAAAAGAGGTGTCAACTTATGCTAGAAATTATCTGAGGACCATCCATGAAGATGGATATTTTGTGCATTCTCAGTTTAAGCTTTAAGGAGTAAGGACAGTAAAAAAATGCTGAAATTCAGTGTGCAAACTACCGTGCACGCTCAATTGCAGATAGTCATGCACAATCACAAAACGAACTAACTATTTTACATCTTACTCTATCACTATGGAGAATTTCAGGCATACTGCATAACATGTTACACAGTTATGCTAAACCGTAACCAGAAAGGCACATGCTTTAGCCATGAAACAGAGGCATTTCAAAGATGGTTGCACAAGACAGCATCGACATTCATAGTTTATACCCCTACTCTCTGTATATGACAAAAATTACAGGGTACAAGAAGAGAGGTCGTCGAATTACCATGGTCACGCAGAGGCAGAGCAGCAGTCTGGAGCAGAGAAGTAGGCAAATACAGGGTGACCAAATGTCATGCCATCTTCTTGGGCCGCCAAATATTCCAGCTTCTTGGTGTTCATGTCGTACGAGAAGTTGCCGAAGCCCAGGGTGTTGATGAAGACCCTCCCGCCTGGTCGACGTCGCCCAGCCACAGCCTGGCGTGCCGCCTCATGGGGTCCTTGGGCAGGGACGGCACGGTGTCGAACACCTCGTCCATGGGTATGCGTCTCTCCAGCACCCAGCCGTTGTCCCCATTGCCACGCACGCACATCTGGAGACCATGCTGCTCCTCCAGCGACGCGACGCACAGCCGTCCGTCCTCGGGCATCTCGCTGATGCGGTACTTGTGGAGCCCGTCGAGCTCACCCCACATCATCTCCGGCGCCCGGAGGAAGGAGAACTCCATGGTGGCGGCGTCCAGCGCGAGCGCGGAGGGGCTGCCGAGGATGTGCCAGTACATGCCCCCCGCGGCGTGCACGCACATGCGCTCGAACCTCATGGCGTCGAAGTCGACGGTGACCCCGCGCGACCGCGGCAGCGCTGTCCAGCGGCACCAGCCTTCGCGGAAGGACGCGACCCAGGCGCGCGGGAGGTCGACGTCGAGGGCGACGCAGAGGACCTCGAACCGGAGCCCGCCGTCGGGGTCCGCGGCGCCGCGGGAGAGGAGCGCGGAGCCCGAAGACATGGCCGCCGTTGAGGGAGGAGATGGGCGGCGGGGGCAGCAGCGCGTGGCGGCGCGAGATGGGGTCGCAGACGAGGAAGCCGCGGGTGTCGAACCGGGGCTTCCGGCGGAGGAGCAGCAGGCCGCGGTGGGAGTCGTAGAGGGTGTAGTCGAAGATGTCCGGGAGGAAGTCGAGGGAGAGGCGCGGGGAGGAGGCGGTGAGGGGCTGGAAGGCCGGCGCGGCGGGCGGCGGCAGCTGGAAGGCCTGCGGGTCCTGCGGGCACATGGGGTGGTAGAAGTGGCCGAGGAGGGTGGGAGAGGCGCGCGAGTGGGAGGCGGCGGAGGAGGCGAAGGAGTGGGAGAGGAGGCGGCTCGAGACGCGGCAGGCGAGGGCAGTGCGGCGGACGGCGGTCATCCCAGCCATCGCCGGCGAGGTGAGGCCGGATTGGGGTTTTGGGGCGTCTGCGTTGCGCTGCGCGCTGCAGGTTTAGCGCAGCAGAGCAAACAGAGGATTCACACGCCGGCTTTGGCTGTGTGTATAGGTGGAGTACAATTTGTCTGAAGCGACCAATTTTATAGAAAAATAACAACATTCACAATATGTAATCTATATTATTAAATGTATCATGAAATTAATTTTCATAACTTTAATCATGTAGATGTTAATTTTTGCAACATACTAAATCTGGTCAAACTTAATGTAGTGTCCCTCTTCCACGGGCGGCACGGGGGAACCCTAGCCGCCACCCAGCAGACCCCCTCCCCGAGCCCTCCCATGGCGTCGCGTCCCCCTCCCCTACCCTCCTCCGCAGGTGTTCCTGATCCGGCGGGTGCCTCGAGGCTGCCTCCGGGCCTCCTCCTTGCGCCCTCGCACGGCGCGCGCCCCTCTCCTACTCAGGATCTAAAACTCCTTCCCCCGGCCGGCTGCAACTCCCTGGCTTGCTGCGGCTCCTCCGGCGGCTGGGCACGCTGTCCTGATGCGGCTCCTCTCCCCAACCCTCTCTCGAGCTTCGGGTCCCCCCCCCGGGCGGCGGCCTTGGAGCAGCGGTCGGGATTCGGCTAGCGCGTCCTCATCACCACCACCCCCACCCCGGCAGGGGCGAGCCCTGCCCGACGGACATGGACCTGCGCGCCTCGGGAGCTGCGCTCCTTCCAGCTCCTTGGGCTCGTCGGCACCTCCGCACCTTGATACGTCTCCAACGTATCTATAATTTTTTATTGTTTCAAGCTATTATATTATCTATCTTGGATGTTTTATATGCATTTATATGATTTTTGGGACTAACCTATTAACCTAGAGCCCAGTGCCAGCTTCTGTTTTTTCCTTACTTTTGAGTTCTGCAGAAAAGAAATATCAAACGGAGTCCAAACGAGCTGGAAATTTACGGTGATTTTTTATGGACTAGAAGAAGCCCCCGAAGCACAAGAGTTGGGCCAGAAGAGTCCCGAGTCAACGACAAGGGTGGAGGGCGGGCGCGCCGCCCTGCCTTGTCACTGACTCGTGGACCCCCTGACTTGAAACCGATGCCAAAAAATCCTATAAATCCAGAAACCTCCAGAAAGAAACCTAGATCGGGAGTTTCGCCGCCGCAAGCCTCTGCAGCCACGAAAAACCAATCAGGAGCCCGTTCCGGCACCCTGCCGGAGGGCAAACCATCACTGGTGGCCATCTTCATCATCCCGACGGTCTCCATGACGAGGAGGGAGTAGTTCACCCTCAAGGCTGAGGGTATGTACCAGTAGCTATGTGTTTGATCTCTCTCTCTCTCTCTCTCTCTCTCTCGTGTTCTTGATTTGGCATGATCTTGATGTACCGCGTGCTTTGTTACTATAGTTGGATCATATGGTGTTTCTCCCCCCACCTCTATCTTCTTGTGATGAATTGAGTTTTACCTTTGAGGTTTCACTATTATCGAATTGAATACTATTATGGATTTGAGAACACTTGATGTATGTCTTGCGTGGGATACCCGTGGTGACAATGGGGTGTTCTATTGATTCACTTCATATATGTTTTGGCACTCAACTCGCGGATTCACGAGGTGACATTGGGGTAATCTATGCATAGGGGTTGATGCATGTTTTCTTCCTTATTTCTCTGGTAGGAATCTTGGGGCACTCTTTGAGGTTCTTTGTGTTGGATTGAATATTATGAATCTGAAGTTGTTTGATGCATATCGTATAATTGACCCACGGATACTTGTGGTGACATTAGAGTATCTAGGTGACATTAGGGTTGAGTGATGTGTGTCATATGGTGTTATTTTACTACGAACTCTAGGGCTGTTTGTGACACTTATAGGAATAGCTCAATGGATTGATCGGAAAGAATAACTTTGAGGTGGTTTCGTACCCTACAAGCAATTTCATCTTATGTTCTCCGTGATAGGAATTTTGGAGTGGCTTTTTGTCGCACGTTGAGGGATTGCCATATGATCTAATTATGTTATCATTGTTCAGAAAACTTACACTAGTGAAAGTATGAACCCTAGGCCATGTTTCCAAGCATTGCAATACCATTTTCGCTCACTTTTGTTACTAGTTACCTTGCTGTTTCTATATTTACAGATTGCAAAAACCTATATCTACCATCCATATTACACTTGTATCACCATCTCTTCGCCGAACTAGTACACCTATACAGTTTACCATTGTATTAGGTGTGTTGGGGACACAAGAAACTCTTTGTTATTTGGTTGCAGGGTTGTTTGAGAGAGACCATCTTCATCCTACGCCTCCCACGGATTGATAAACCTTAGGTCATCCACTTGAGGGAAATTTGCTACTGTCCTACAAAACTCTGCGCTTGGAGGCCCAACACGAGTCTACAAGAAGAAGGTTGCGTAGTAGACATCACACCCCCATCCTGCGGGTGACTTCGTTGGCCGTCCATCCCATCGTGTGTTTGATTCCGGCATTTTCCGGGAGCTGCGCCCCCTTCCGTCTCCTTGGGCTCGTCGGCGTCCTTGCTGCTTTGTCCCCGGCGACCGGGATCTGCACCACCCTCCGGATCTTGGCTCGCTCGGGCCCCCTGTTGGAAATATGCCCTAGAGGCAATAATAAATTGGTTATTATTATATTTCCTTGTTCATGATAATCGTTTATTTCCATGCTAGAATTGTATTGATAGGAAACTCAGATACATGTGTGGATACATAGACAACACCATGTCCCTAGTAAGCCTCTAGTTGACTAGCTCGTTGATCAATAGATGGTTACGGTTTCCTGACCATGGACATTGGATGTCGTTGATAACGGGATCACATCATTAGGAGAATGATGTGATGGACAAGACCCAATCCTAAAGCCTAGCACAAGATCGTGTAGTTCGTTTGCTCAGAGCTTTTCTAATGTCAAGTATCAGTTCCTTAGACCATGAGATTGTGCAACTCCCGGATACCGTAGGAATGCTTTGGGTGTACCAAACGTCACAACGTAACTGGGTGGCTATAAAGGTGCACTACATGTATCTCCGAAAGTGTCTGTTGGGTTGGCACGAATCGAGACTGGGATTTTTCACTCCGTATAAACGGAGAGGTATCTCTGGGCCCACTCGGTAGGACATCATCATAATGTGCACAATGTGACCAAGGAGTTGATCACGGGATGATGTGAGTTACGGAACGAGTAAAGAGACTTGCCGGTAACGAGATTGAACAAGGTATCGGGATACCGACGATCGAATCTCGGGCAAGTAACATACCGATAGACAAAGGGGAATTGAATACGGGATTGATTGAACCCCCGACATCGTGGTTCATCCGATGAGATCATCGTGGAACATGTGGGAGCCAACATGGGTATCCAGATCCCGCTGTTGGTTATTGGCCGGAGAACGTCTCGGTCATGTCTGCATGGTTCCCGAACCCGTAGGGTCTACACGCTTAAGGTTCGATGACGCTAGGGTTATAGGGAATAGATATACGTGGTTACCGAATGTTGTTCGGAGTCCCGGATGAGATCCCGAACGTCACGAGGAGTTCCGGAATGGTCCGGAGGTAAAGATTTATATATGGGAAGTCCTGTTTTGGTCACCGGAAAAGTTTCGGGTGTTATCGGTAATGTACCGGGACCACCGGGAGGGACCCGGGGGTCCACCAAGTGGGGCCACCAGCCCCAGAAGGCTGCGTGGACCAAGTGTGGGAAGGGACCAGCCCCAGGTGGGCTGATGCGCCCCCCCACCAAGGCCCAAGGCGCATGGGAGAGTGGGAGGGGGCAAACCCTAGGTCCAGATGGGCCTTAGGGCCCATCTAGTGGGGCGCCCCCCCTCTCTTCCCCCCTTGGCCGCCCCCCCCAAGCCCCATCTAGGGCTGGCCGCACCCCTTGGGGGGTAACCCTAGATGGGGGCGCAGCTCTCCCCCTCCCCTATATATATTGGGGTTTTGGGGCTGCCCAAGACATGAGAACGTCTCTCTTTCGGCGCAGCCCTACCCCTCTCCCTCCTCCTCCTCTCCCGCGGTGCTTGGCGAAGCCCTGCGGGATTGCCACGCTCCTCCACCACCACGCCATCGTGCTGCTGCTGGACGGAGTCTTCCTCAACCTCTCCCTCTCTCCTTGCTGGATCAAGGCGTGGGAGACGTCACCGGGCTGCACGTGGGTTGAACGCGGAGGCGCCGTGGTTCGGCGCTTAGATCGGAATCAACCGCGATCTGAATCGCTACGAGTACGACTCCCTCATCCGCGTTCTTGCAACGCTTCCGCATCGCGATCTACAATGGTATGTAGATGCACTCCCCTTCCCCTCGTTGCTAGATTACTCCATAGATTGATCTTGGTGATGCGTAGAAAATTTTGAATTTCTGCTATGTTCCCCAACAGTGGCATCATGAGCTAGGTCTATGCGTAGTTTCTATGCACGAGTAGAACACAAAGCAGTTGTGGGCGTAGATGTTGCCAATTCTTCTTGCCGCTACTAGTCTTATCTTGTTTCGGCGGCATTGTGGGATGAAGCGGCCCGGACCGACCTTACACGTACGCTTAGGTGAGACAGGTTCCACCGACTGACATGCACTAGTTGCATAAGGTGGCTAGCGGGTGTCCGTCTCTCCCACTTTAGTCGGAACGGATTCGATGAAAAGGGTCCTTATGAAGGGTAAATAGAAATTGGCATATCACGTTGTGGTTTTACGTAGGTAAGAAACGTTCTTGCTAGAAACCTATACAAGCCACGTAAAAACTTGCAACAACAATTAGAGGACGTCTAACTTGTTTTTGCAACATGTGCTATGTGATGTGATATGGCCAGAAGATGTGATGAATGATATATGTGATGTATGAGATTGATCATATTCTTGTAATAGGAATCACGACTTGCATGTCGATGAGTATGACAACCGGCAGGAGCCATAGGAGTTGTCTTTATTTTTTGTATGACCTGCGTGTCATTGAATAACGCCATGTAAATTACTTTACTTTATTGCTAAGCGCGTTAGCCATAGAAGTAGAAGTAATCATTGGCGTGACAACTTCATGAAGACACAATGATGGAGATCATGATGATGGAGATCATGGTGTCATGCCGGGGACGAAGATGATCATGGTGCCCCGAAGATGGAGATCAAAGGAGCAAAATGATATTGGCCATATCATGTCACTATTTGATTGCATGTGATGTTTATCATGTTATGCATCTTATTTGCTTAGAACGACGGTAGTAAGTAAGATGATCCCTCACTAAAATTTCAAGAGACGTGTTCCCCCTAACTGTGCACCGTTGCGAAGGTTCGTTGTTTCGAAGCACCACGTGATGATCGGGTGTGATAGATTCTAACGTTCGAATACAACGGGTGTTGACGAGCCTAGCATGTACAGACATGGCCTCGGAACACATGCGAAACACTTAGGTTGACTTGACGAGCCTAGCATGTACAGACATGGCCTCGGAACACAAGAGACCGAAAGGTCGAACATGAGTCGTATAGTAGATGCGATCAACATGGAGATGTTCACCGATGATGACTAGTCCGTCTCACGTGATGATCGGACACGGCCTAGTTTGACTTGGATCATGTATCACTTAGATGACTAGAGGGATGTCTATCTGAGTGGGAGTTCAATAATCAGATGAACTTCATTATCATGAACATAGTCAAAAAGTCTTTGCAAATTATGTCATATCTTGCGCTTTAGTTCTACTGGTTAAGATATGTTCCTAGAGAAAATTTAGTTGAAAGTTGGTAGTAGCAATTATGCGGACTGGGTCCGTAAACTGAGGATTGTCCTCATTGCTGCACAGAAGGCTTATGTCCTTAATGCACCGCTCGGTGTGCTGAACCTCAGCGTCGTCTGTAGATGTTGCGAAACATCTGACATACACGTTTTGATGACTACGTGATAGTTCAGTGCGTAATGCTAACGGTTTAGAATTGTGGCACCAAAGACGGTTTTTGAAATGTCGCAGAACATATGAGATGTTCCGAAGACTGAAATTGGGATTTCAGACTAGTGCCCACGTCAAGAGGTATGAGACCTCTGACAAGTTTCTTAAGCCTGCAAACTGAGGGAGAAAAGCTCAATCGTTGAGCATGTGCTCAGATTGTCTGAGTACCACAATCGCTTGAATCGAGTGGGAGTTAATCTTCCAGATGAGATAGTGATGGTTCTCCATAGTCACTGCCACCAAGCTATTAGAGCTTCGTGATGAACTATAACATATCGGGGATAGATATGATGATCCTTGAGCTATTCCCGATATTTGACACCGCGAAAGTAGAAATCAAGAAGAAGCATCAATTGTTGATGGTTAGTAAAACCACTAGTTTCTAGAAGGGCAAGGGTAAAAGGGATACTTCATGAAACAGCAAATCATTTGCTGCTCTAGTGAAGAATCCCAAGGTTGAACCCAAACCCGAGACTAAGTGCTTCTGTAATGAGGGGAACGGTCACTGAAGCAAAGCTACCCTAGATACTTGGTAGATGAGAAGGCAGGCAAGGTCGACAGAAGTATATTGGATATACATTATATGAATGTGTACTTTACTAGTACTCCTAGCAGCACTAGGGTATTAGATACCGGTTCGGTTGCTAAGTGTTAGTAACTCGAAATAAAAGCTGCGGAATAAACGGAGACTAGCTAAAGATGAGATGACGATATGTGTTGGAAGTGTTTCCAAGGTTGATGTGATCAAGCATCGCATGCTCCCTCTACCATCGAGATTTGGTGTTTGCGTTGAGCATGATTGGATTATGTTTATCGCAATACGGTTATTCATTTAAGGAGAATAATGGTTACTCTGTTTATTTGAATAATACCTTCAATGGTCTTACACCTAAAATGAATCTCGATCATAGTGATACACATGTTCATGCCAAAAGATATAAGATAGTAATGATAGTACCACATACTTGTGGCACTGCCACTTGAGTCATATTGGTATAGAACGCATGAAGAAGCTCCATGTAGATGGATATTTGGACTCACTCGTTTTTTGAAAAGAATGAGACATGCGAACCATGTCTATTGGTATATATGCATGAAGAAACTCCATGCAGATGGATCGTTTGGACTCACTTGATTTTGAATCACTTGAGACATGCAAATCATACCACATGGGCAAGATGACTGAAAGGCCTCGTTTTCAGTAAGATGGAACAAGAGAGCAACTTATTGGAAGTAATACATTTTGATGTATGCAGTCCAATGACTGCTGGGGCATGCAGTGGATATCGTTATGTTCTTACTTCACAGATGATTTGAGTAGATGCTGAGTGTATTTACTTGATGAAACACAAGTCTGAATTATTGAAAGGTTCAAGTAATTTCAGAGTGAAGTTGAAGATTGTCGTGACAAGAGGATAAAATGTCTGTGATATGATCATAGAGATGAGTATCTGAGTTACGAGTTTGGCACACAATTAAGACATTGTGGGAAGTGTTTCACAATTAATACCGCCTGGAACACCATAGTGTGATGGTGTGTCCGAACATCATAACTGCACCCTATTGGATATGGTGCATACCATGATGTCTCTTATTGAATTACCACTATAGTTTATGGGTTAGGCATTAGAGATAACCGCATTCACTTTAAAAGGGGCACCACGCAATTCCGTTGAGACGACACCATTTAGAGAAACCTAAGTTGTCGTTTCTTAAAAGTTTGGGGCTGCGAAGCTTATGTGAAAAAGTTTCAGGCTGATAAGCTCGAACCCAAAGCGGATAAATACATCTTCATAAGAATACCCAAAACAGTTGGGTATACCTCCTATTTCAGATCTGGAAGCAAAAGTAATTGCTTCTAGAAACGAGTCCTTTCTCGAGGAAAAGTTTCTCTCAAAAGAATTGAGTGGGAGGATGGTGGAGACTTGATAAGGTTATTAAACCGTCACTTCAACTAGTGTGTAGCAGGGCACAGGAAGTTGTTCCTGTGGCACCTACACCAATTGAAGTGGAAGCTTATGATAGTGATCATGAAACTTCGGATCAAGTCACTACCAAACCTCGTAGGACGACGAGGATGCGTGCTACTTCAGAGTGATACGTGATCATGTCTGAGATATCATGTTTTTGGATAATACTGAACCTACGAGCTATGGAGAAGCAATGGTGGGCCCATATTCCGACAAATGGTTAGAAGCCATGAAATCCGAGATAAATGGATCTTTAAGAAGAAGACGAACGTGGACGGTAAGGTTACCGTCTATGAAGCTCGACTTGTGGCAAAGAGTATTTTCACAAGTTCAAGGAGTTGACTACGATGAGATTTTCTCATCCGTAGCGATGCTTAAGTCCGTCAGAATCATGTTAGCATGAGCTGCATTTATGAAATCTGGCAGATGGATGTCAAAACAAGTTTCCTTACCAGTTTTCGTAAGGAAAGGTTGTATGTGATACAATCAGAAAGGTTTTGTCGATCCTAAGGATGCTAAAAGGTATGCTAGCTCCAGCGATCCTTCCATGGACTAGAGCAAGCATCTCGGAGTCAGAATATACGCTTTGATGGAGTGATCAAAGGTTTTGGGTTTATACAAAGTTTGTTACAAACTTGTATTTACAATAAAGTGAGTGGGAGCGCTACAACATTTCTGATAAGTATATGTGAATGACATATTGTTGATCCGAAGTGACATATTAGGGTTGAGTGATGTGTGTCATATGGTGTTATTTTACTACGAACTCTAGGGCTGTTTGTGACACTTATAGGAATAGCTCAATGGATTGATCGGAAAGAATAACTTTGAGGTGGTTTCGTACACTACAAGCAATTTCATCTTATGTTCTCCGTGATAGGAATTTTGGAGTGGCTTTTTGTCGCACGTTGAGGGATTGCCATATGATCTAATTATGTTTATCATTGTTCAGAAAACTTACACTAGTGAAAGTATGAACCCTAGGCCATGTTTCCAAGCATTGCAATACCATTTTCGCTCACTTTTGTTACTAGTTACCTTGCTGTTTCTATATTTTCAGATTGCAAAAACCTATATCTTGTTGGTTATCGTAGCATAATTTTAAAATTTTCCTACGTTCACCAAGATGCATCTATGGAGTGTACTAGCAACGAGGGGAAGGGAGTGCATCTACATACCCTTGTAGATCGCGAGCGGAAGCGTTCCAATGAACGTGGATGACGGAGTCGTACTCGCCGTGATCCAAATCACCGATGACCGAGTGCCGAACGGACAGCACCTCCGCGTTCAACACACGTACGGTGCAGCGACGTCTCCTCCTTCTTGATCCAGCAAGGGGGAAGGAGAGGTTGATGGAGATCCAGCAGCACGACGGTGTGGTGGTGGATGTAGCGGGTCTCGTGCAGGGCTTCGCCGAGCTTCTACGAGAGAGAGAGGTGTTGCAGGGGAGGAGGGAGGCGCCAAAGGCTGTTGTGTGCTGCCCTCCCTCCCCCCCTTTATATAGGCCCCCTGGGGGGCGCCGGCCCTGGAGATCAGATCCAAGGGGGGGGGGGCGGCGGCCAAGTGGGGGGAAAGGGGTGCCTTGCCCCCCAAGGCAAGGGGGAACTCCCCCCTAGGGTTCCCAACCCTAGGCGCATGGGGGAGGCCCAAGGGGGGCACCCCAGCCCACTAGGGGCTGGTTCCCTTCCACTTTCAGCCCACGGGGCCCTCCGGGACAGGTGGCCCCACCCGGTGGACCCCCGGGACCCTTCCGGTGGTCCCGGTACAATACCGGTAACCCCCGAAACTTTCCCGGTGGCCGAAACTGGACTTCCTATATATAATTCTTCACCTCCGGACCATTCCGGAACCTCTCGTGACGTCCGGGATCTCATCCGGGACTCCGAACAACTTTCGGGTTTCCGCATACATATATCTCTACAACCCTAGCGTCACCGGACCTTAAGTGTGTAGACCCTACGGGTTCGGGAGACATGCAGACATGACCGAGACGCCTCTCCGGTCAATAACCAACAGCGGGATCTGGATACCCATGTTGGCTCCCACATGTTCCACGATGATCTCATCGAATGAACCACGGTGTCGAGGATTCAATCAATCCCGTATACAATTCCCTTTGTCAATCGGTATGTTACTTGCCCGAGATTCGATCGTCGGTATCCCAATACCTTGTTCAATCTCGTTACCGGCAAGTCTCTTTACTCGTACCGCAATGCATGATCC